>NC_089588.1:90741862-91041862 GCF_019320115.1 Miscanthus floridulus
GAAATGATCAAAATAAAAGTTGTAGATCTTGATGAGTTATACAACTTTGGTATTCATCACTTTTTCAGCTAAAATCATTTAATGGTTGAAAATCTCGTTTAAACTTGTTATTTTTTTAAATTTAAAAATTTGAAGTGCTCAAACTTTGTCAAATGAAAAGAATGACCAAATCAACACACTAACTTGATAGGGCATGATTTTAGAAAATTTTAGGAAAAAATCATCACATTTGGAGTTAGTATGAGGGAGAAAGACTAGTTACAAATTTTACCCAGAGATTAAAAAGAAAAATCACAACTGTTCATTATGATCAATGATGAACAAGTGTGATTTCTCTTTTTAATCAATGGCTGAAACTTGTAACTAGTTTTTCTCCCTCATACTAACTCCAAATGTGATGGCTTTTTTCCTAAAATTTTCTAAAATCATGCTCTATCATTTTAGTCTAGTCATCTATCTTTGTCACTAATTTTGAACAATTCAAATTTTGAATTTCAGAAAATGACAGCTTGAAACCTGATTTCCAAACACTAAATGATTTCAGCTGTAAAGGTGATGAATATAAAAGTGGTATAACTCGTCAAGATCTCCTACTTTTATTTTGGTCATTTTTTCATTTTATAAAGTGTTAAGTGATTTCATAAAGTTTTAGTAGTAATACAGTGGATGTTCAAATAGATTCATCTGAATGTTGCAAAGAGTAGTCTCACACACATGCATAAATATAGTCTCACACACATACAAAAATATATAGTCTTACACACATACATAAATATATAGTCTCACACGCATGCATAAATGAAGTCGTACAAACACACACTTACACAAACACTCCATGTTCAATAACTAGCTAGCCCACTATAACGACTTCCCCTTGACACATTTTCGTTCCCATGGCAATGTCTTTGGGTAGGTTCTTTTCCACAACACTGATCTTCTTAGGAAACTCTATGAATATCGGTATCTCATCGTAGTTATTGTAAGCTTCAACATCGTCCACGCCATCAACTCCAATAATGTGTTGTTTCTCGGAGGCAACCACGTGCTTTGTCTTCTTCTTCAGGGGGAGGTTACTTTATGGGTCAGACATATAGAAAACTTGTGCGACACGTGCAGCGAGCACCCAAGGGTCATCTTGGTAGCCTAGATTCTCGAGGTCCATGACTCTCAATCTGATCTCGTTCAGTTGGTGTTGTTTGATTCAGCGGCATCGAAACAGGGCCACCATTATATCCCTTCCATAGTCAAGTTCTCATTTCTCTTCAATGATGCCAAAGTATTGGATCTTTCGCCCCAATCCATCGAGAGCCTCTATTCGAACGCCGCTATTTTGGTTCACATATTTACTATCCTTTGCGTGGGTATAGTACGTATACCCATTGATGTGATAAGCATTCCAAGATGTCACTTGTCTCGATGGCCCCTCCGCCAACCTACTAATGGTAATAGAGTCTATGATTTCTCCAGGCGGTATGTTTTGGTCCTTCAACCATGTAGTTAGTCGTTGCTTGTGTTGTTTCATGACCCGATCATCTGAACGACCATTTCCCTCCGCCACAATGATAGCCAAGTGTTCATCAATGTACAGTTACATCAGTTGCGTACTCTGCAAGACACTGTAATGCGCCCGACTCACCTCTTTGTAATCATGGTCGATAAACACTTTTCTACCACTGGTGCCCTTCCCAACCAGCCTACCCTTGTGACAAGAATTGGGTTTACCAATCCCTTTCTGTACTTTTAGGTACTCTTAACAGCACTCGACGACTTCTTCAGTACTGTAACCCTCTATCATGGAGCCCTCTGTTATGCTCGATTATACACGTATCGACTTAGAACCGACATGAATCGCTCGTAGGACCACATTTCATGCAAGTAGCAAGGGCCCAACGCATGTATCTGATGAACCATGTGAATCATGAGATGTGGCATTATATCAAAAAAAAGTCGGAGGTAAACACATCTCTAGTTGGTTTTATGTCTCCACCACAAATTCATGTAGGTCACTCAGCTCTTGCTTGCCAATCGTCTTCTGTGAGATCTTCGAAAAGAAGTAGCACATGCGGGTGATGGCCATTTTCAAGAACTCTGGCTTTATAGCCCTGATTGCAATAGGAAGAAACACTATCAGCATCACATGACAATTGTGAGCCTTGCAGTGTGTTATTGACAAGTCCTTCATCGACACTAGCTTCTTCACATTCGCTGAAAACCCAGTCGGGACTTTGACCCCCCTCAGGAAAGTGCATATAGCTCTCTTCTCGTCTGGTGTTAGGTTAAAGCACGCCGCGGGCAGAGTGTATTTTCCATTAGCCTCAGGTACCTGGTGAAGCTGTGGCATCATGTTTAGCTGCACCATGTCTTTTCGTGCTTTCAGACCATCCTTTGACTTGACTGTGTCCATCAAGGTAGCAATGAGACTCTCAAAAATATTCTTCTGCACGTGCATAGCATCAATGGCATGGGGGACCTCCAAGTCTGGCCAATAAGGCAGATACTGAAAGAAGATTGATTGTTTCTTGAAAGGTACGTCTTCGACAGGGGGTGTGCTTCTATCTCTGTTCGTCCTATTCGGATTCTTTTTTCCATAGACGACGCGTATGTTTTTCACTATTCTGTACACGTGTTCTCCGTTATGACGTCTCTCTGGAGGGGGTTCAATCTCCGGGGTGTTGTCATAAAATCTAAAGAATAATTTGCTGCGCTACTTATGACTTGTCTTTAAGAAGCGTCGGTTCCTTGGGTAAACTATCTTCTTGGATGCATCCGGGTATACCCATGTAGTACCATCCAAGCAAACCAAGCATCCCATCTTCCCTTTGATCTGTCTAGACAAAGCAAACAGCGCGGGGTAATTATTGGTAGTAACAAATATTATTGCTCTACATATGAAGTCCTCCTTTTAGAACACATCGTACATTGGCTCCACATGCCTCCATAGCCTCTCCATTTCTTGCATCAAAGGCTCGAGGAACACGTCTATATCAATGCCTAGTTGTTTAGGGCCAGAAATAAGAATAGTGAGGAGAAAGTACTTTCTCTTCTAACACAACCACGTTGGGATGTTGTACATGGTCAAGATCATTGGCCAAGTGCTGTGGTCGCTCATCCTCTCATTGAAGGGATTCATTCCATCGGTGCTCAAGCCAAAACGTACATTCCTTGGGTCATCGCTGAACTCTTTGTGCTTCTCGTCGAACCTTTGCCACTGACTACAATCAGCCAGGTGTGCAATCTTATCATCATCCACCTTGCGCTCATCATCCCACCATGTCATGAGTGCGGCTTCTTTATGGTTTAGGAAGATACGTCTCAAGCGGTCGATCACTAGCAGGTACCACATTACCAAGGCAGGAATTCTTCTCTGCTTTGCATCGTTGCCTAATGGAGTATCCTCTGGGGATTGAGATTCTTGTACCACCTTTTTTGCACCCTTCTTATTCCTCTTTTTCCCCGTATCAGCTTTGTCCCCACCATAAAGGTCATTGTTCTTGTACCGGCTGGCCCCACACCGGGGACATTTATCCAGTGACTTGAATGTTTCGCCATGAAAAAGTATACAGTGGTTGGGGCATGCATGGATTTTTTCAACCCCCATTGTCAATGGACTTATGACCTTCTTTGCTTGGTATGTGTTGGTGGGAACTGAGTTTGGTTGTGGCAGCACCCATGACAGAAGATGCAATAGATCATTGAAACTACGGTCTGACCAGCCATACTTAGCCTTCAGGATGAGTAGCTCAAGCACAAAATATAGCAATGTCCAATGTGTCGGACAGCCCTTTTCAACACCATACACAGTCTCCTTCGATGCTTTTGTCACCCTTTCTAAATTTTCTAGACCTTTCGGGCTATTTAGTAAAATCTCTGGTCCAAGGGCTCGAATCATGTCCTCCAAATCATCTTCATCCCCGACACGTGCTCCACCATCATTATTGGCACCACCTTCGTCGTTACCATCCCAACCACCAGCATCACCACCTTGTTCATTGCCAAACTCGAAATCTATTCGTGCATCAAGCTCTGCTGAATATTGGGACATGGATTCTATGGTTTTGTCGTCGTATTCCTCCTCATCCTCATCGTTAACAATAACCGTTTCACCATGATGAATCCACACTTGTAGTCCTCAACAAATCCTCGCATAATCAAATGTGATCTGATGATAGTCACATCTGTTCATGACATACGGTTCTTGCAATCTTTACAGGGACAAATAATTGTATCCTTATTCTCTTTTAATATCGTTGCATGCTTCTTTGCGGCTTCAATAAATTTATCCACCTCTTCACGAAAACTTGCCTTGAACCTTAACGAACCATGCATCCAAGAGTTCCTGTACTCCATCTTTTACAACAACAACAAAAAAACATTAAAGGACTACTTATTCAAATATATATAAAAATAAATCAAATTAATAATTACTTGAGAATAATTGTATATACTTCAGATATATATGAATATAAATCTAATATAATTAGATGAAGCATACAAACACACCATGGTAGAGGAAAATTAATTAATGGCCTATTTATCCATAAATAATTAAAATACATATTTGTTGATTACAATAAACAATTTCAAAGACAACAATTAGCAACAATTTTATTTTACCCAATATCTTTCAAACAAACCATAATCCAATTTCATCAAACATAAATTTACAAAAACAAAATTAATAAAAAAACCAAACCCTAGATCTAGATCCACATGCACATGAAACATCCATAAAACTAACTAATTGTTCACTAAATTCAAGAAACATGGACCAAAAAAGGGTATGATCTTGTTCCCCTCCCTAATTTACGCTAGTACGTTCAAAACTTGGGTCTAATTTGCTTTATAAGCAGCTCAAGCACCATAGAAGAGAGAGAAAAACAAGACTCTAATTACTAACTAACTAACCATTAAAACTTCAAAAAAAGTGTGGAATAGCATTTTCTTACCTTCTACAACCTTTCCACAAATGGATTTGAGACCAAAACCTTCCCCCCTTAGTAGATCAATTTTTGGGAGGTGCTCAAGGCCTCTCCACCTTTATTTCACGGGTTGGAGTGAGTGACCCGAGGAGGAAGAAGGTGTTGCAGTTTGCTTTATATGTGGGTCATTTTATAGAGGCGGTTGGTGATTGAGCCGCCCCTACAAATCGGAGGTATTTATTTACGGGGCATTTGTAGGGGGCAGTTCAATCATCAGCCGCCCCTACCATGTGTTGACCAGTGCGTGCATGGAAATAATATATAAACTACTCCATCAAGCTGAGTAGTAAAAAGAAAGATCGATCGGCATGGAGCCCGGGAGGCAGATTAATTAATAATAAAGAACGGGACAGCACTGTTACCATATAGGAGGAGTATATCCACATGCAGATGCAGGAGCCAAGTCGATGCTCCCCGTCCTCCTTTGTGCGTGTCGTCTCGACTTGGATGCATGCATGCGAGCAACTTGACGCCTCAAAAGAACTGGTCGCAAAACGGCAAAAGCAAACCATGCATATGGGTTGGAAAATTGCATGCCATGCGGCATGAAAAACTACTCGAGAATCAAATTGTCACAGGAAGCAACCAGACCAACCGACCGTGCACTATTATAGAATTGACTTACTCATCACTACCGGTTTATGGCTAAAACCGACAGTGATAGACCAACCAGCAATGATATTCGGGTCATCACTGTCAGTTCATATCACTTCCGGTGAACCATCGGTAGTGATATTGGGTCATCACTGCTGGTTTTTGACTAAATTGTTAGTGATACTAGCACTATCGGTTGGTGGCTTGAACCGACCATGATATGTTACACGAAAAACTTTAAAACTTTCTCATATGATGTTTGGTAAAGATGAAGTTGTAGTACTCAACGAGATCTACAACTTGTAGGAACATCCACGTTTCTTTTTCTTTTTTGTTTTGACTCGATGAGGTGCAATCATCGATACATCTAACCAAAACCTGCTCCCAGCTAGAGTACAACTAGATTTTTAACTTCACCAGCTCCATAGCGAGAAGCCTGAGTTAAGCAAAGCCGTACGTGCCAAACGAACCTTAAATAGCTAGTAGCAGCCTTCAAATCTAAATACAGTGCCAAATAAGATGGAACCATTACAAAGTATAATGCAATCCTAGTAGCCTAGTTTACATTCTGGGAACGATAAACAGCTGCCAAGTCTATTAATCAAAGTTTGCCAAAATCTCGATATGCAATGAATCAGGTTTCCGAAGTCCAAGATCAGACTGTGTCCTCGACCGTCAGCTTTTGAATTTTACAGTTGTAATTGTGTGCTCCGTCTGATAGTCGTAGTACCTTTTTCGCAATTTATGGCGATGAATTAAACGTAGCATAAAGTGCAATGACAATTCAGAGAACGGATCAATTATGATCATCTCTTTTCAACTTGGAGTGAAAATGATGCATACCCATCCTTATTTTTTTTTAAATTACACAGTACAACGCAGACACTCACAACGCCCGCAATCTCACCCATATGAACGCATACACGCAAACCCCTACCCCTACGAGCATCTTCGAAGATTGAGCTGGTAAATCCTCGAGTGCACAAGCCTGAATGCACAACACCGAAAAATCCTAGAATATTCACTTCCACAGGGAGTTCAACCCAGGACCTGATGCTCTGGTAACCACAACGCTACAGGCCTTTCGCCCACCCTCATCAGTCTACAGTAGTTATCATTTCAATTTGCAGTGATGCCACACATCCGAGGATTTGTGGCTAAGGACTCCGTGACGTTTTAATTGATCCCACAAATTGGCCTAGGTCTAAAAGGAAAACCATACGTCACTATAGGAGACCGGCTCTTTACCGAGTGTCAAGTGGTTTGCCGAGTGTTGTTTTTCGGGCACTCGGCAAAGACGCCTTTGCCGAGTGTTTTTTTTGACACTCGGCAAAGAAGCTCTTTGCCGAGTGTTTTTTTTTACACTCGGCAAAGAAAATTTCAAAGCACATTTTGAAGCAGTAAATTAATTCAAATGAAAAAGTTTTCAACTATAAAGTTGTATAACTCATCAAGATGTACAATGTTTGTTTTGGTCTTTTCTTCATATGACAAAGTGAAAGTAAATTTGTTCACAAATCTAACATATTTCTCTTGTAGTTTACGAAACTACAAGAGAGATATATAAGATTTGTGAACAATGTTAGAACGACCATGTCGGATGAACAGATGACTAAACAACCAAAATAAACTTTGTATATCGCGAAAAGTTATGAAACTTTATAATTGGCAACTTTTTGATTTGAAATCATCTTGTCATGCAAAACTGTGTTTGAATTTCAAAATTTTAAAATTCAAACTTTTCAAACGACCTCGGATGGAAAAACAACCAAAATAAACTCTGTAGCTCTCGAAAAGTTATGAAACATTGTAGTTGGCAACTTTTTGATTTGAAATCATCTTGTCATGCAAAACTGTGTTTGAATTTCAAAAATTTAAAATTTGAACTTTTCAAACGACCTCGGATGGAAAAACAACCAAAATAAACTCTGTAGATCTCGAAAAGTTATGAAACATTGTAGTTGGCAACTTTTTGATTTGAAATCATCTTGTCATGCAAAACTGCGTTTGAATTTCAAAATTTTGAAATTCAAATTTTGTAAACGACCTCGGATGGAAAAACTTCCTAAACTAAAAGTGTAGATCTCGAAAAGTTATGAAACTTTGTCGTTTACAACTTTTTTATTTGAATTCGTTTATGGCCTCAAACAAGCAATTTACACTCGGTTTAGTATAATATGTTGGGAACTAAAACGGAATCCAGACACAAGTGATAGTGTGGTGTAGTGGTAGAGGAGGTCCCCGTATAGGGGGGGTCGCGGGTTCGAATCCCGTCAGCCGCGTTGTTACGAAATTTACGCGAAAAATGCCGGAGATGGGCGGGCGCTGGCCGGTGGGGGCCTCCACCGATTAAAAAAAATTCTATTTTTTTCCATTTTTTTCCCATTTTTTCGGGTTTTTTTTCGGTTCCAACTTTGCCGAGTGTCGCCGAGTGTGCGACAAAAAACACTCGGCAAAGACACCTTTGCCAACCCATTTTTTGCCGAGTGTCCTTTGCCGAGTGCAAATTGGCACTCGGCAAAGCCACTGTGTCCGGTATGTTTAGATTGCACCGTACCATTTGCGATAGTTTCCCATAATGTATATCTACCTAATTTTGACCCATGTTTACAGGTATAACTAAATGGATTAAGTCCATTTTTGACCCCCCTCAATTTTGGACTTTGTCTAATTTTAACCCCTAACGACAAATGATATGCACCCGCTAGGGTTGAATCCTGATCTTTCGATGAGAGAAGGTGGATAACTCGATTTGGGGATGGAGATGACGTTCATGGCCCGACTACAACCATCCAAGGATGCTGCGCCTTAGCAACCGATACACCACCTCCAACGGCCATCGCGATCTTGTGGAGCACGTTCAACCAAACCACTAGGGTAATTCCTGCAAGCAATCGAGGAACAAGCAAGAACAAGTAGAACAAGCAACTCAATTGCAAATATGGAGATGAAAACAATCTGAAATCACAAAGTTGGGGTTCTGAATCGAGTAGAACGGATGGTCTAGTCGACACACGCGTCTACAAGGAAGTAGCAATGGCTAAACTTTCAACAAAACAAAACCCAATCTGTTTGTGGCGGCTCTAATCCTTATTAATACCTAGGGGAACGACCAGGGGGGTGTTGGGGTCGTTCTCCAACCCTAGGACGCGTCCCTAATGGACCCAACTTGATACATGGACCATCGGCCCAAAATAGGGTGATGCAGCACCAAAGCAGAAAAGGTCCCGGCGTTGAAACGACGATTGCGGAAGCATCACATAAGATATAGCCATGAGTCCAGATCCGTTGGAAAATAGACTTGATAAGCTTTCCAAAAAGTGCTAGAACGTCCCAATCGGAGTCCGTATGAAGTCGTGGTGACCGTCGCAATTTGGGACTATTTTGCAGTCCGAATTCAACTTCCAAAACGTGTTGGACTTGGACTCTTTCTATCCTTGGAACCAAAGTGACGTGGTGGCCTAGCGGAGGACGTTAGGAATACTTGGATTTGGTCCCCAATCAACTTCATTAACCTTCCATGCTTTACATATGCAATCAAGCCTTCCCTTGATCCACGTAAGTAATTCTGAAAATGAGAATGAACACATTTTATGGTGGAGCACCCATTCCTCAAATGCATCAATGATAAGCCTCATATAGAATGGTTGCACCTTTGGTATAGAAGTGGTTGGCATGGTCATATTTGAGCCAATGATGTCCTCATCAACAAAACCATCTAATTTTGGTACCTCAACTATCAAAGCCATTTAATTTTGACCTAGGGCCATCTCAAAGCCGCCTCAGGGTAAAAATAATTTTAACCCCTAACTACAAAACCATCTAATTTTGGTACCTCAACTATCAAAGCCATTTAATTTTGACCTAGGGCCATCTCAAAGCCGCCTTAGGGTAAAAATTGAACGGTTTTGATAGTCGAGGTGCTAATTCTTACATCAAGGCAAGAGTTGAGAGGACAAAAATAGACTTAATCAAGTACTTTAGTTTTTTAGGTATTTATTTATGGAAATTTTATATATTAAATTCACTTATTGATGAATATTTATATATATTACAATGTTTATCTACACTTTATTAGATTTCTATCCTAAAAAGAGGTTTTAATAAATTATCATAAATTAAAGGATGCACATGCGCCACCGTCGCCGCTCCATCCGTCAAGCATGCGTGTTCCCCAGGGTTTCAACTTGCATCGGATGCGTCATATGCGTGCAACGTAACAACGCCTCAAGTCAAAGAAATGTTTGTCGCAAAAGCAAATCACATGGGTTGGAAAATTGCATGCAAGCATGAAAAAAAATTTGCCGATCGAGAATGAAATCGTTGCAGGAAGCTTGCGGACCGTACCATGTGTTTTAGGCTAGCTGAATCTGGTTTATAGCTAAGTGTGCCAAACGTGGACGTCCAAAGGCCCAAGCTTACGATTGTCCAAGCACATGGCCAACGAACGCCCACGTTTTTTTTTCTTTTTGACTCGGTGAGTGCGGTCATCAGTACATCGCCGAGATGAAACCAGATTTTTGGCTTCTCCAGCTCAGTCGCAAGAAGCCAAGCAAGAAAAAAATAGTGTCAAATAAGATGGAACCATAACAAAATGCTACCCTAGCTAGTAATATAATGAAGCAATGAATCATGTTTCCGAAAAGTCCAAGATCAGACTGGTCCTCAATCGATAATTTAAAGTGCAGTAATAATCAGCTTTTGAATTTTACAGTTATTATAGTTAGAATTTTGTGCTCCGTCCGATAGTCGTAGTACCTTTTTCGCAATTTATGGCGATGAATAAACCCTAGCATAAAGTGCAAAGACAATTCAGATCGACAACGGATCAATTATGATCCTCTCTTTCCAACTTGGAGTGAAAATGATGCATACCCACATCCTCATCAATCTACGGTTCGCACTCATGCCACCCATCCAAGGATTTGTGGCAACGGACTCCTTCACGTGACGTTTTATTAATCCTACAAATTGACCCATGTTTAAACGGGAAACCGTACGTGCTTACAATGCACCGTTTGCGATGCTTTCCCACAATATATATCTATCAAAAATTTAATTAGGTTATGTTTTGTTTGTTAGTACTAAATAAGTCATGTACTCGATGTAATTATCTTAAGTTAATAAAATGCTTCCTGATAAAAAATAAATAAATTCTGTAAAGCTAGATTATTTTATGAACCCTTCCAAAAAAAAAAGTCGGGCATGTAACACGCCCTCCACTCCATGGCTTCAAGTCAAGAGTTAACAGTGGTAAAAGAAAAAATGAAAATGACATTTGTTTTCTCAATGTTCGATTCTTCTATCAATAATCTCACGTGCTTTCCGTTCCTAGTGAGCTGTGGACCACTTAAAAAGTAATCCAAATACTATTTGTGAAAACTATATTGTTGTTATTACTACTACTATCACTATTTTTCCTCACAAAATCGATCCATTTCTTACCGAAAAATATAGAGAACAGAAAAAAGATTCTCGCATTCTAAAGAGGACCTTAACAATTCACCCGTGGAACGGTCTCACCCATCACCAACTTACTCCAATCCATCCGTCAAGTCTCAAGAGAACTTTTAATTTACCACGCTTCCAAAGAGTCTAGAGGAAACACACATATTCAATTTTGTTTGCATGCAAAAGTTGAAAGAAACTGACGAGTCCCTCTCAAATGGGGATTTCGCTGCACCTGCACGGCAATGATATGGCCGTGTGGATGGGCCGTAAACAAAAGGCGGAATTCGTCGCAAAAGCCAATCCATGTGCTTGGACTACTGTCGCCGTATGTAGCCGTACCTGCGACGAGGTTTTGAGAAGGTGGCAAACACGTTTCGGTAAACAGTCATATGCATGTGTGTGGTTAGCGTCTCTTGGGAGAAAACCGAGCGTTTCAATTTCAACTTTGAAGCCAAAATAAAAATGCATTGCCATCGTCATCAATCTACAGTGTTAGCATTTCAGCTCGAGCTAACTAACGCCGTTCATCTGATGAATCGTCGTGTAATGGACTCCTAGACTTGACCTGTTGAAAGAATCTTTCAATTCTTGTAAACAACGAGTTGAAAAAATCGACCTTAATTCCAGCCGTCTCACATGGGGATTTTTTTATTTTAACACTTTTTGAAAACTAATTTTAAATCTAACACGGTCAGTTTTTTTAAAAAAACTAACACTTTTGGCCGTGCCTATCGCCCTGGCGCGGCCAAATGCCTGTGATGCGCCATGCATGGTGGCTCGGCACAGGGCTGACGTGACGGCGACCGGAATTACTGACCGCTGACGGGGCAAGGCCTGCCGCGCCACCGAGCTTGGCGCGGCAGTGCCGCGCCTTGATCCGTGGCGCGACAGAGCTGAATAAAACCCCGCGACCAGTCCCGCCTACCCGAGCAGCAAGCCCGCCTGACCGCCGCGCCCACCGCCCGCCCGGCGGTACCTGGACGGTTTAATCGGAACGCGTCGCGCCAATAATGAGAGTTATTCTAAGTAGTGCTTAACTAAAAATTGGATCGGATTGAAACGAATATTTTTTAAGGGAACTTATTTCTTGGGCTTTTTGGCCCCATATTGTAGGATCAGCGGCGACGCGACCATGGACCCCGGCTTCCTCGACCCCTCGCGCAAGACGCCGGCCACCGGCGTCGAGATACGGCGGGACTGCCGGTTTCTGAACTAGTGGCTGCTTAATCTCGCCGGCAGTGCTGCCGCGACGCATAGAAACGAATATGAAGCAAATAAATGAAGTCTATGTGCAAGTTGACCACGTAACATTTTCATTGGTTTGACATAAGTTTGACATAACATAACCAAATAACCCCGCAAGTTTCGGACGCCAATATTCGTTTGACCTAACAAACTAAGACCCAAGAGTGTAAGGATCCCTCGGACGCCTCTGTCTCTTCGGATTTGTTGGCAACAGATTGGGAGTGTAGCCAACGTCGGTATGGTCACGTCGACGGTGCGTACGGCTCGTACCCTGCAAGTATATGATACGCACGATTACTTATAATTCTTTATGATCGTTAGTTCATGGAGCATACGTATTTAAAGAAACTGCCTTTGTTAGTACCTATGAGGCTCCTTGGGTACCAAGCGGGGCACCACCTAGCTGAGACATGCCGATCTCGTCCTGCGGCCAATCGTTCCACTAGTCGTGTTGTCTGTAGAAGCCCGGGGGGTCGTCGTCATCGTCGTCCTCGTCGTCCTCGGTTGCAGGGTACTTTCCAGTGCTATGATGTGGTGGTGTACGCACCACGGAAGTGGCACCTGTCGGTTGGTTTAGTCGACATGTCATCCTGAAAGGTTTGTATGGTCCTGGTTTGTCTTGCGGTCGGAGTGTAAGGTGCGTAGCTTGTGCACACGTAGAAACACACAAGTCAAACCAGAGACCACCTACCGATCACCCGTAGCGTAGAGAGCGGATCTCATGCACGCGTTGGGAGGAACCGGAGACAGGGCCTGCTCCGAAAACCCGAGAAGGAATGGTGGTCGGTTTTAACTGGTAGAGTTAGAATAACAATAGACTTCGAAGTGACATATTAGAGTAGTCGGAGAAATCATAATAACTTTATTGAAATAAATCAAAAGTAAAAGAGGGGTACATATCTTAGTAGCTAAGCATAGAAACGCCTAAGCTTATCGATGTGCCAGGAATTGGGTACGTCTGTGCCGTCTAGGCGAGCTAACCTGTAAGATGTAGGGCGTGTAACCTCCTTGATCATGAAGGGTCCTTCCCATGGGGTTGCGAGTTTGTGGACACCAGCCTGATTCGTCTTCCACTTCAGGACCAGGTCCCCGACCACGAAGAACCGCTCCTTGACGTTCTTGTTGTAGTACCTGCGCAAAACAGCAAGGTATTTGGCTGTACGTACGCAAGAATCGAGCCGCTTCTCTTCTGCACTATTCACTTCTAGCTCCCGCACTTCATTAGCCTTGTCTTCGTCGAAGTTCTCTACCCGTGCTGATCTGAAGGCTATATCTACTGGGAGCACTGCCTCAGCGCCATAAACCATAAAGTATGGTGATACGCCGGTATTGCGACTGGGCTGGGTTCTGAGACCCCAAACCACGGCTGGTAACTCTTTGAGCTATCTTCCAGGAGCTTTGTCATTCTCTCTGTATATCCTCTTCTTAAGTGCGTCCAGGATCATACCATTTGCCCGCTCGACCTGTCCATTAGCTCTAGGGTGTGCCACCGAGACGTATTTTACTACTATGCTCATTTCATCGCAGAAGTCCCAAAAAACGTTCCCGGTGAACTGAGTACCCAGATCAGTGATGATGTTGTTGGGTATGCCGAAGCAGTGGATGACCTGGTCGAGGAACGCGACAGCCTTTTCTGAAGATGCCTTGACCAGGGGCATATACTCTATCCACTTGGAGAATTTGTCGATCAGCACAAAGACGCATGTAAATTTTCCAGGGGCCGGTTTGAAAGGCCCGATCATATCCAGTCCCCAGCATGCGAAGGGCCAAGAGGCTGGTATAGTCTGAATCTCGTGTGCTGGTACGTGGATTCTCTTGGCAAAAAACTGACAACCTTCACAATGGCGAACTAGCTTCTCTGCATCGGCTACGGCTGACGGCCAATAGAACCCTGCTCGGAAAGCCTTGCCGACCAGTGTTCTCGAGGCCGTGTGGTTGCCGCAGGAGCCAGAGTTGATTTTGTCTAGGAGATGTTCACCATCCTCCTGGGTTATACACTTCATCAAGATTTCCTCCTTCGCGTTCTTGCGCCACAATTTGCCATCGACGAGCAGATACTGCGTACTGCGACGCATCAGGCGTTCGTTCTCTGTCCGATTGGTGGAACTGCTACCATCTATCAGGTTTGATGAAAGGTACTCTCCAATCAGGCTTCTTGGTGGTCGGAGGTGGTTTGGTGGTGTTTGACACCGGAACCGTAGCCACTAATGGCTGGTCTGGAGGCTTGTCGACCGCAGGATCTTCTTCTTTGATGGAGGGCGTGAGCAGATCTTGAACAAATACGCCATGTGGGACTTTGGCTCGGGATGATCCTAACTTTGACAGCGCATCTGCTGCTTGATTTTTGTCCTGGACCACATGTGTGTACTCGACGCCATAGAACTTGCCTTCCAGCTTTCTGATCGCTTTGCAGTATGCGTTCATCTTTTCGCTGGTCATATCCCAGTCCTTGTTGAGATGGTTGATGACCAGTGCCGAGTCTCCGTAGACATAGAGACACTTGACACTGAGCTCGACCGCAATGCGCAGACCGTGTAGGCATGCATCGTACTCGGCAGCGTTATTAGACGCCAGGAAATAAATCCTGAGGACATATCGGAGCTGCTCCTTGGATGGTGATACGAAAAGGACTCCTGCTCCTGCGCCATCGATGTTGAGAGAGCCGTCGAAGTACATCTTCCAATACTCAGTGGGCCCCTAAGAAGCAGGTGTGCTTAAGTCTATCCACTCGACGATGAAATTGACAAGTGCCTAAGACTTGATTGTAGTACGGCTTGCAAATTCCAAGGAGAAAGGGCATAGCTCCATTGCCCATTTGACGATGCGCATGTTTGCATCCTTGTTGTGAATGATGTCTCCAAGAGGGTACTCGGTTATGACCACCACACGATATTCGTCGAAGTAGTGTTTCAACTTTCGGGATGTAATTAGTATGGCGTAGATCAGTTTCTAAATCTGTGGGTACCTGGTCTTGGATTCGCTGAGCACCTCACTGATGAAATAAATTGGTCGCTGTACCTTGTAGACGTGGTCGGGCTCGTTGCGCTCGACCACCATGGCAGTGGAGACCACTCGATTAGTTGCCGCAATGTAAAGCAGGAGGGTTTCGTCTTCTCTGGGAGCAGTGAGGACCGGAGGTGATGTAAGGAATTGTTTCAGCTGTGTAAAGGCAGCGTCTGCTTCCTCCGACCACTCAAACTTCTTGGATGCTTTGAGCAGCTGGAAAACGGTAGTCCTTTTTCGCCTAATTTGGATATGAAACGACTGAGGGCAGCCATGCATCCGGTAAGCTTCTGAACATCCTTCACCTTTTTGGGTGGCTTCATGTCCAAGACAGCTTTTACTTTCTCTAGGCTAGGGCATATGCCGTCGTGACTGACGATGTTGCCGAGCAGTATACCAGATGGAACACCAAAAATGCACTTCTTTGGGTTTAATTTCCATTGGAATGTGTTAAGGGCTACAAAGGTACGTTCTAAGTTGTCGACAAGGGTGTATACTTCCTTGGTTTTAACAACTACATCATCAACATAAGCCTCGATGAGGTCGTCTTTTATCTCGTCTTTGAGGCAGGCCTGTATGGCGCGTTGGTAGGTAGCCCCAGCGTTCTTGAGCCCGAACGACATGGTCGTGTAGCAGTAGGCGCCGAAGGGCGTGATGAAGGATGTCTTGATCTGGTCGTCCTTTTTGAGAGCAATCTGGTGATAACCAGAGTAGCAATCGAGAAAGGAAAGCAGCTCGCAACCGACAGTTGAATCTACGACCTCATCTATGCGAGGTAAGCCGAAGGGGTCTTTAGGGCAGTGTTTGTTGAGATCAGTGTAATCAACGCACATTCTCCATTCCTTATTCTTTTTGCGTACAAGAACCGAGTTGGCTAACCACTCCGGATGATACACTTCTTTGATAAATCTAGCTGCTAAAAGCCATGTAACTTCTCCCCTAATAGCCTCCTTTTTGTCACGAGTGAACCGTCGTAGCTTCTACTTGATGGGTTTGGCCTTGCCATCGACATTTAAGGAGTGCTCGATCAAGTTCCGAGGTACACCGGGCATGTCAGCAGGTTTCCATGCGAACACACTCACGTTGCTCCTCAAGAACCTGACGAGCACGTCTTCCTATTTAGGATCTAGGTTGGCCCCAATAAGGGCCGTTTTGCTGGGATCACCATCGACTAGCTGGATCTCTTTGTGCTCTTTGGACTTGATGTTCTTGCGTGGGGCCTCGAGCTCTAGGATCTCTAGGTGGTCGGCTGGGGTCTGCTTGGCATCGAGCATGGTCTCGGCCATGCGAATAGAGAGGTCGTGAGCCTCTGCTATTTTGAAGCTGTCATCCTCATAGGTGTAAGCTGCGTATACGTTGCCCCTGAGAGTTAGAACCCCCTTCTCAGTAGGCATCTTGAGCACCAAATACCTATAGTGAGGTATGGCCATGAACTTGGTGAGTGCTGGTTGGCCAAGGATAGCATGGTAGGTGCCTTCGAAGTCGGCGACCACAAAGTTGACGTAGTCGGTGCGGAAGTGGTCTGGGGTACCAAATTGCACAGGTAGCATGATCTGCCCGAGAGGTGTGGAGCTCTGTCCGGGGAGAACACCCTAGAACTGTGCCTCGTATGGCTTGAGATTAGCCTGGGTTATCTTCAAGGCTGGCAAACTATTCTTGAACAGTAATCGATGGAACTGCCGCCGTCAATCAGCACTCTATCGAACTGAACCTTGTTGATACAAGGATTGAGAACTAGTGGAAAACGCCCTGGCTTAGGTATTACAGCCCATTGGTCCTTTCTGCTGAAGGAGATCTCGCGGTGAGACCAAGGAGGGAGCCATGGATCGGCGATGAGGTTGTCGGCATTGGCCACGTTCAAGCAAGCGTGGGCGAGTAGCTTGCACTCTCGTTTGGTCTCGATGGACACTTTGCCCCAATGATGGTGTGGACGCGGTCAGTTGGCTTGACATACTTGTGACAGGGATCTGCGTCTTCATCATCGTTGTCCTCGTTACGCTGCTCCCCTGCGTCGTTAGGCTTGTCGGATTTATCTGGAGCCTGTTGGCGTGTGTAGATGGATTTGAGAACACGGCAATTCTCCATGGTATGGTTTGACTTGGGATGGAGCTGGTAGGGTCCTTTCAATGCTTTGGCGTAGTCTTCTTCGTAGTTGCGACGTCCGCCACCTTTCTTAACGATGTTGACTTCGCCGTCATCTTCCCGAGCACGCTTGCCCCTGTAATCGTCACGGCGATTACGTCGCTGATTACGCTGGTCGTGGTGGTCGCAAAAATCGTTGTGCTGGTTGCGGCGATCAAAATTGTCGTTTCAACCATGGTTGCCACGGTAGTCATCGCGGTGTGGGGGGTGGTCGGAGCGTGGAACCCTTGCTGCTTCTTTGATGATTATCTTTTTAGCATCATCGGCGTCCGCATATTTTTTAGCAGTAGCTAGGAGCGCTGTGACCGATTTAGGTCTTTTGCGGAGGAGCTTGTCCCTTAGGGCATTGTGGAAGAGGAGACTAGTGATGAAAGCTTCGATTGCCTCATTGTCGGAGATTGATGGGACCTTGATGCGCATCTCCGAGAAGCGTCGGACGTACTCGTGCAGTGGCTCATCTTTGCGATCTCCAATCCGCTGCAGATCATATTTGTTGCCGGGTTGTTCGCAAGTAGCAATGAAGTTGTCGATGAATGCTTGCTTGAGCTCTTGCCAAGAATCAAAGTAGTTTATCGGCAAGCTGACCAGCCATTGGTGGCCTGCATGGCCGACGGTGACTGGGAAGTAATTAGACATGACGTGCTCGTCAGCCATGGCTGATCTGCATGCGGTTTCGTAGAGCATGACCCATAACTCGGGGTTCTCCTTGCCGTCGTACTTCTAGAGTTTTTTGAGCTTGAAGTTTTTTGGCCACATGACTTGGCGAAGGTGAGGAGTAAACTGCTTCAAACCCGGAGGGCCGTGGGTAGTATCATATTCCATACGGCGATAGCTTTCATGGGATGCACGATCATTCGCGCAGATCGCGTTCTCTGAAGGAATGGCGGAGATCGTTATTGCCATCACGGCGATCCCGATTGCCACCCTGGTTGACCCCACGACCGCGGTTATCACGGCGATTGTCGTGGTTGTCTCATCGATTATCGTCCCGGTTGTTGCGGCGATTGTTGTCCCGACCACCATCATGACCGCCGTTTCCGCCTTGACGGTTGTCTGGTGGGTCGTTGTTGCGCGAGCCACGTTGGTTGGGTGGCTGTGGGCGACTTGAGTACTGGTGACTGTGGCTTGATTCGACTGAGACGGACGGAGCCCGGGCTTGGTTTGCAATCTCTGTGGTCTGGGCTGTAGCAGCCGTCAGGTAGGCTTGTACATCATCACGAATTGCCTGGATTTCTAGGGTATTGGGTAGTCATTGCATTGTCGCCACAGCAACAGCTACGTTGGCGCTTGGAGTCCTGAAGACCTGCTTTCCCCTACCCTATCAAAGGCATTGTTGAGATCGTGTGGCTGGAACCTTATGCGTCGTGCCTCCTCTTCTGCCTCGGCTTTGGCTTGTCTGCGATTAAACCGGTCAATATTGCGTGCTTCGCGTGCTAGCCTTTCTTGTTCTGTTTCGCCAACTGTCGGTGGTTCGTCATTACTGACGACATTGATCAAGTATCCTCGCCTTGGTGGGAAGGATGGGAATCGTGGGAACCCCGGGGAGTGGTCTGGGATATCCAGATCGTATTCAACTTCTTCATTGTCACGATACTGAAGCTCAGTGTGGATGGAGCCATTAGATGCGATGCTGGACGGGGAGCTTGAGCCGCCCTCTTGAACTATGTGGACCGATCCTTCTTGATACTCCTCAATCCAAACAATGTTGACGAAGTTGCGTGGCTTTGGCTGAGGTCGATGTATAAAACACAGATCCAAGCAGCGTTGTATATTGTACGCGTAGTTGGAAGCAGTGTTTCGCAGGCCATAGGGCTGAGCCTGGTAATTCTCCATCAAGGCTTTGCACTCGGAGAGCCAGAGACCCATTGCGGGGGCTGGTCAGCAACGAACGAAGCGCCCTTCAGGAGTAGACGTGACCACAAGATCCGTACCGAGTCGTGCAGGATGATTAGCCCAAGCTAGTCGGGTAGATCTGTTATGGGTAGTGGTTACCTGCTTGGTAGGTTGATTTTGAATCGAATCTACCAGAGCTAGGGTTTCAGCAAGCTTGGTGCCGACCTGATCGATGGAGTCGAGCAGGTCGGTGTTGTCGATCTGCCTCCCTTTGTAGCGAGAAAGCGAACGACGGGTTGTCGGCGTGGCTAAAGACGATGCTGGTGTGGCCAGAGCCAGATCCAATGTGGTCGGAGTCATAGCTGATGCTGGTGAAGCAGTGGTCAACATAGATTGGATCTGCGCCTCCTCTGTGGTCATGGCGATGAAGTTGTCGGAGCCAGTGGTCCAGGTGATCTGGCCGATGGTGAACGTGAGGCCGTTCGGCGTAGCCATGGAACTAGGGATGATGACCATCTTGTTCGTCTGGGGAGCAGTACGCACACCCCTACCTGGCGCGCCACTGTCGATGAAATATGGTCGGCAGTCTACCTAGGGGTATGCCCAAGGTAGTAGATTATCGGCAGACAGGTGCGCAAGCTACGAACGAGATGGTGACGCAAGACAGACACGAGGTTTTATCTAGGTTCGGCCGCTGTGAGGGCGTAATACCTACGTCCTGCGTCTGATTGTATTGCTGTATGTAAATGAGATGATTTTCGAGAGGGGTCCCCTGCCCGCCTTATATAGTCTAGGGGGCAGGGTTACAGATCTGGAAACTAATCCCAACCAGTTATAATTGCCATAGGAGGCCGGATAAGGATCCCTATTCTAACCGACCAGGATCTTGCTTGATCTCCAAGTCTGCCTTGATTCCTTGCGCGGGACTCCGAGCAGATCGGCTGGGCCGCGCGTCATCTTCTGGTGGGCCGAACCCCCTGGTCCGGGCCGACCCAAACCTAGCCGTAAGGGTATAGGGGTTAATACCCCCACAGCACCTGTCATCGGCTGAGAAGAGCCGGCTGATGTCCTCAAAGAGGCTAAAGACGTGCCACCTGACCACGTCAAGAGTGGCGGTTCCTCATAAGGAGTGTCCATGCAGCTCAGCTTCTGAGCTAGCTTCCTGCAGCTCTTCTTCACCTTCTGCATAAATAGATGTTAAAATTAGTGCATTTCCCAAACGCATATACACTAAAGAAACATTTTCGGAATGGACAAGTTTATGTTTACCTCCCCAAAAGCCGCGAGAACGCATGGCCCCTGCCCTCTAGACTCGTGAAGCCGAAATGCTGCTTCGTTGGACATCCTTGACAATTATGTCGCCTGGGTACAGAAACACGGTTGGATAGTTTTAGTACACATACTTAATACCAAAAGGATAACAAATTGTACCATTCAAGTATCTTACCATGTATCTTTGAAGCGGAGCTCTCTGTAGTTGTGTGTCCTCCCTAGTGGTAATGTCATACACATCTTCGATGACATCTTCCTCCGAGTCCTCGTCAATCGCCTCCTCAGTGTACGGGGGCTTGATATGTGTCCTCGTAGACCTATGAAGCCACCGCAGGTACTCGTCGAAGGTGTGCTGGTCGTGTAGAGGACCCGCATGGACCGGCTGTCGTACCATGTTCTGCCACAAATGGATGTGCGCGCTGTGTGTCACGCGCCAATCCTTGGTCTTGTACCTCTTCCTGCGGTCATACCTGTAACAAAACGATGTTAGTTGTACCACACACACCTCTGAATTGTAACTTTGTTATTAATCGATAACACACCCATGCAATCCTTGGTTGGTGGAGTAAAGCGGTGGTGGGCAGCCTGTCATTCTTCCAAACTGTCTATAGACCCTGATGGACAAGTGAATCTCGACCACATGGAAGAAAATAAGAGGGACGTCGCAGCGATACTCGTCTGACTCGTCCCTAGTGACAGGACTGAGATAGTACTGGAGCTCCGGAGCATCCCAAGGACACCAATGCACCTAAAATTTTGTAATTGAGTTAGGTTGTGATATAGTGTAGATCAAACAAGACACATGTATGATAGTAAAGAGAGTGTAACCTGGTGCTGTGTCAGGACGTCGAGACCGTCCGTGTACTCCCTGTACTTGCGCCTCGCATTCCCTCTAACTAACTCTGATTCCATCCAGATAAACAGAGCTGTATGGAGTGTATCTTGCCCGTTCCATTGCTGCATTGAACGTGATAATGAATTAGCCATTAATAAACTCATCATATGTAACCATATCGAAGAATATAATGAACCGAAGTACTTACCGGTAAACCAGTACTAAGTGGCCTCCCAACGGGCCATCGTTCCCAACACCAAACCTGGTGTAGGTACGAGCAACCTCTAAGGTTTGCATACCCTGAGGTGCGACGGCAGGCAACGCATAGCTGTCGATACGTCCATGCCAGGACTGCGCTGCCCCAGCTGTATGCCGCTATGTTCTCCCATGGCTGGCGTAGTATGTCAAGGAAGATCCAGCTGATGGTGTTGCCCGAGGCGTCTGGGAAGAGGAAAGCACCAAGAAAGTGCCAGAGCCACACTCGAGCGAACCTGTCGATCTGAGCCTCCTCAGCCTATGGGTCCAAGTAATCAAAGCATTCCGTGATCCAGGACGACGAAACACCGAAAGTTTTCCTGAAATTTACCAAAGAACATGAGACCCGATGGCTGCAGGAAAGCAATGCAAGTATTAAATAGGCTTCAATTTCTCACTTATTTTTCTTGGAAGCCTCATTGTCCGGTGGAAGAAAGCCAGTAAACTGAGCCACCAGCTCCCTCCAGTGATCGTTGTCAACTATCCCTATCACTGGAAGTCCCCCCAACCGAAGGCCAAAAATAGCCTTCACGTCCTGCATGGTCGAGGTCATCTCGCCACAAGGTAGGTGGAACGTGTGGGTCTCAGGCCTCCACCTATTATAAGAATAGAACGACTGTTATTTGCCTTAAATTTGTTACAAGAAAATTTACGTACAAAGAATGCACTCGCACCTATCTACAGATGTAGTAAGCAGTGCTGGGTCAAGGGGCGGAAGACCGTGGTTGACAACACGGACAAGCTCGAGGAAGCCGGCACGCCGTATGTATGGCGCATAACGCTCGTCCCACTGGTGCGCCCTGGTGTGCGTGCGGGGCCCCTAAGTAGGCAAGGTCACCTCTGCATCGTTGTCACTCAAGATGTGTGCTCGGTGCTGGTCGTTGTACTCCACCTCAAGAATGGGGTACAACAGGTGCTGCGTGGGAGGGGCCATCCTATTACAAATTGATAAACAAAGCGTTAGAGTATTCAAATTAACAAAATTCAAATTAACATTACGTAGCATTGCAAAATTTAAACTACTTGTTATGCAATATGAAAGCACATGTATATATTCAAAGTAAAATTAACAAACATATCACGCACTAGTAACATAAACAACTTCACTAGGAATATAAGCATTTGACGAAACTTCATGAAGTCATCAAAATCGACGTATCACGCACTAGTAAGTACCGACATTTGTAAACTAGTATCTATACCCAAAATCCCTAACTAAATAACTAACTATAAACTAAATAATAAATACCTAATCAATCCCTAAACCCAAAATCCTAACCTCAAACCTAAAAATTACCTACGTAAATCACAAACAAACTCACTAACCTAACTATCCTAAATCACTAGCTTTCCTAAATCACTAACTATCATAAATCAATAACAATCATAAAACCCTAACTATCCTATATTACTAATTATCCTAAATCACTAATTATCCTAAAACAATAATAATCAAAATAACATGAAATCGAGAGGGAGGTACCTTAGGTGCGGGCGGTCTTGATGCGCCGGCGTTTGTGGCGCGGCCGGCGCGGGCGGACGCGGCCGCGTGCGGGCGCTGCGCGGCGGTGGGGGGCGTGCGGCTGGCGGCGGGCGGGCGGGCAGGGGTGCGTGCGGGCGGGGGGCTCACTCGCGATATTTATTCGGCACTGCCGCGCCACAGATCAGGGCGCGATAGTGCCGTGCCAAGATCGATGGCGTGGCAGGCCCTGCCCCGTCAGCGGTCAGCGATTCCGGTCGCCGCCACGTCAGTCCTCTGCCACGCCACCATGCGTGGCGCGTCACAGGCATTTGGCCGCGCCAGGGCAATAGACGCGGCCAAAAGTGTTAGTTTTTTAAAAAAAAAACCCAACCGTGTTAGATTTAAATTTAGTTTTCAAAAAGTGTTAAAATTGAAAAAAAAAATCCACATGGGACGACGATTCAAGGCCACCAGCCCACTAGATCGAGTGAAGTAGCCGAGCTGCTTCTGCGTTACGCTGGCATATTGGGTTTTGGTAAACAGACATGTGGTCAGCGCATGTGATGTTGCAAAGAAAAACTAGACAAATATCCATGTTGCTTGGCACAGTGGGTTTCTCTGGATTACGCTGCATGCGACGACTAGCTTAATTCCGGTCAAGATTCACAGTGCATGCCGCCGGATTAAAAGACGAAAAGGCACACCAAAAAAGCACTCCTTGTAACGATCAACAGAAGCCAAATCTTACTAAAGTTGCCAAAATTTGAACGGGACAAGGGTTTAGGACATCAAACTAGAGCCCTCAGTATTTAAGGCCCACGATGAACTTATTTTGTGTCCTAAAAGAAATAACAGGAATCCACAATTGTACATTTTATGCAATTTATTTATGGTGAGTGACGAATAATTGAGTGTAGCGAATGAGCAAAGGACAGCTTAATGAATGGATGAATTATGATCATCATCTCGTGACACACTTGAATTTGCAGTAAAAATGATGATGCAGTGCAGTGCCATCCTCACCAATCTACAGGTGTTAGCGTTTCAATTCGCACTAATGGCTAATGCCGTTCAACTGATGAATTGTCATGTAATGGACTCCTACAGGTGTGATGCTTTAATTAATCCAAAAATTGATCCTTGTTTTAGTATATAAAATGAAAACATAGTACAAATAATTGAACTGTCTGTGATTCTTTCCCATAATATCTACAGTTCCGGCTTTAGGTTTTGTTTTGCTTTTTACTCCCTCACATCAAATACTTGCTGTTTTAAGTTTTTCTTAGGATAGATTAGTACTTTGTTAAAATTACCCATACAACGTTATTTATTAAAGACGATCCAAGCTAAATTACCAGTAATAAGTCTCTAATTAAAAGGAATACATAAATGTGTATGCAGGCCACAATCGCAGGCAGTGCTAATTATATTACTTGGAAGGTGGGGACACTGACATGGACCAAACCTAGTGCCTATAAGAGCTGAAAATTTCAAGTTTTCTAGCACAATTTTTTAACCCTAAATATAACGTTTTCTAGGATAGAGGCAACTAAAGTTGCAAAGATAGTTTTGAGAAACTTTGTCCATCTCATCCAAAAAATAAATAAATATGACTACAAGGGGGGACCCACAAAGGGAACAGTGAGGATCCAAACATATTCATATTTTCTGGTAGGAATGAGCACTATTTCGTGAAACTATAAAGGCAAATGCTCTTACCTCATTTTGGGGCTAGGCCCGGCCTGGCTACAATGAAGAGTTAGCGAGGAAAAAAAGAACTGAGTGTTTGCCTAAACGGTCATTGGATCCGTTTAAATATTGCCTAGTCATCGGGTTTATTTAATCAACTGTTTATTTCATTTAAATGGATGTTTAGTTTGAATAATAACTAAACGGCAGGTGGTTGTTCATCGTTTAGAAACCACACAGCTACAAACTGAAGTGAAAAATAACTTTTTTTAAGAAACAACTGAAGTGAAATAACTGAACGTGTTAGTTCTGAGTTAGCTTTGGGCCAATTTCAAACTGACAGTCACTCAGGCCTCAGTTGGGCCTTTTTTCGAGTGGATATCCCCACATCCTTGTAGTACAGTTTTCATACCCATCAGGCCATCATTATGTTAGGAAGCTTGTTCTTTTCATGTTAAATTTGGGCTTGAAATGAGGTACAACTCATTAGGGTGGCCTTGTACTTTATTTCCTCTTATAAAAATAACATTTTCGGAATCTGTTTGGTTCTCCTATAACAGCCCATTAAAATTTAATCCGTCCATTTGTAATTACTCGGAGATGCACATACACAAGTGATTGCATATATACACACCACTTCACACATATATCATCACTACTCCCTTCATTTTTATTTACATGTGTTAGATTTATGTTTTTAGATTCACTATAAAAAATAGTCATAATATATAATCATATGTTGTACAACTATAAATATATTTTTTTTAAATTACTCCCTCTGTTCCTTAATATAAGTCATATAAATTTCTAAAGAAAATTTCAAAATATAGGTACGTATCAGCTCCAACGCCGATTAGTTTAGAAATCTTTCCACGGTACATAGCACATGCCCCGACCAATCTCATAGATTTAGGAAATTTTTTTTCTTAACAGAACGATCGATACCTATCGTTTTTTCTCTGTACATATGCATTCCATCGAGTCTGGCACGCGTATCTCCGTAGCTTTGTTTCTCTCCCTCTCTTTCACGCCATACTCCATGGACAACTGCAACTCATCTACCATGCCCAAGGGGAAGACAAAGCAAGCGATCTCGCTTCCAATGGACAAGGACATTGTGTAGGCAGTTTGCTTCTCATGGAGTCAATACCACCTTCTTCTCCTCCTCAATGTACCGTTGGCACCTGCAGATTAAAGTGAAGATAGTTAGTGTAAATTCATTACTGCTAGTTTTAAAAATGCAGTGCAAATCAACCCAGGATGCAAGATAAATTTAAGCAACGTGTGAGTACAGCATGCAAGATGAATTTAAGGAACAAGATGCAAGATTACCAGTGGCTTCTCCGTTCTGCCTTCCTTCCTCATTGGCGCCTCCCTCGGGTTCAACTTCTACATGCTCGTCGGTGTCGCTGAGTCCACTGCCTCCATTCGCACCTAAATTACGAATGAGTAAACCGTAAACATGGTCAGATTGCTACTCCTAGTCGTATACATGGTCAAGTTACAAAGGATATATACATGGATACATGGACCATAAACAAGCACATGCAGACATCTAATCGTACCCATGATCTGAACAAAACATGCATCAACTCGAGTAGCAGATTACCTTGAATAGGAAGATGAAAAGGCCATCGTGTCACAGGTGCACGCACTAGTAGAGAAACGGCTTTTGATCCACTTCAAAATTTGGCTTTAGTCCCAGTATTTTTCGCACCCGGGACTAGAGAGACCTTTAGTCTTGGTTTGTAGCTTCAACCGGGACTAAAGGTCAATGCCCAATGGCTACTACGGCAGGCTTTTGCTGCAGGGGACCTTTAGTTCCGGTTGAAGCTACCAACCGGGACTAAAGGTTAACTTTTACTCCCGGTTGGTCCCTCGAACCGGAAGTAAAAGTCTACTCCCGGCAAGAGGCTCCATCCGGGACTAGAAAGGGACCTTTAGTCCCGGTTTCTGTCTCCAACCGGGACTAAAGGTCCCCTCCTATATACCCCTTCTTCCTTCCCGAGTCCGAGCCACTTCGACCTCAGTGTTCTTGCTTCATCGTCGGTCTCTCTTCTTCCTCATCACCGGTAATCACAAGATTTTCTTCGATTCCTCCATCGATTCTTCGGTTGTAAAGGTTACCAACTTTATACTCTCATGTTTCATCAGTAGCATATCTCATTTTGTGGACTAGTTATATGTGGTTTTTTATGGTGGAATTTTTTTTGTAAGCCATTGAAGCTCAAAATCACTTTAAAGTTTGCATATTTGGATGAAGGAAGGTTAAAGTAGTTATTCAAAACTAGTATTCAGCTTTCATTTCTAGCATGCATAGCACACTTCATGGTTTAGAGATATAGAGAATTTTAGAGTTTTTTTAATTTTATTTGTTTATAAAATGAGAAATTTATATTATATTAAAAATGAGTATAGAGAGTAGATGGCAACTGCTTCCGGGTCATCGGCCTCTCATCGGGTTCCAAAGCGACTGAGGCCGGACCTCCCTCTCATTGCATGCGGCAAGTATGAGGAGAAGATTGTGATGGAGTACCGGGTGAGGAAGGAGTGTTCCAACAAGGGCCGTATCTTCTACAAGTGTCCGGATCACAATGTGAGTTATTTTGTCGCATTTGATGATTATAGTTAATTTATACTTATTTTCATGATGATTGTGATTAAAGTTCTAATTTTTTGTTTTAATTTCAGTGGGATGGCACTGGATATTCAAGCTGGTACTGGAAGGAAGAGTATGTTGAACACGTGCAAAACTCTCTTGCACAGGCGGCTACGGCGGCTGATGAGGCAGTGATCCTGCGGAAGAAGCCCATAGATGTTGAACAAACGCATGATCTGTCTGTTTTAGTTGGGATTGGTCGCGAAATCCTTATACTGCTGAAGCGCATTTTAGCTTTAGTTTTTTTAGTGGTAGTTGGGATTGTCTACATTGTAGCGAGACTTTCATAAATTAATACCTTGTGTGGTGGCATGTATGTCGTATAATTAACTAATTATGTTCTAGGTTTTAATATGGTATGTATGTCATGTAATGCAGATGAGCCGGCATTAGATGTACAATGTTAATCGCCGCTCCCAAGAGTTCATTGAGGGCGTGCATTCTTTCTTACGTGTGGCTGAGGCAAACAAACGCGATGGTTTCATGTGCTGCCCATGTGCCATATGTAAGAATTTGAAGGAATATGCTAGATCAAGGAGTCTTCATTCACACTTGTTGAAGTCGGGTTTCATGCCAAACTATATTTGTTGGACGAAGCACGGAGAAACCGGGGTTGTAATGGAAAAAGGTGAAGAAGAACAATGGGACGATGATGACATAATTGTTGAATATGGTGCCTTCAATGATACTGCAATGGGGGAAGCTGAAGAAGAGGTAGGGGCAGAAGATGAGCCCGCTGATGATCTTGGTCAGGCCATTCGTGACGCACAAAGAGAATACGAAAGTGAAAAGGAGAAGATCAAGTTCGAGCGCATGCTAGAGGATCACAAGAAATTGCTATACCCAACTTGTGATGCGGGGCAGAAAAAGTTGGGTACCACACTGGAATTACTGCAATGGAAGGCAAAGAATGGTGTATCTGACAAGGGATTTGGGGAGTTACTGAAAATCCAAAAGAAGATGCTTCCGAAGGATAACGAATTGCCTGCCACTACGTACGAAGCAAAACAGGTAGTCTGCCCTTTAGGATTAGAAATCCAGAAGATACATGTATGTCCTAATGACTGCATCCTCTACAGTGGCGAGGAGTACGAGAAGTTAGATGCATGCCCGGTATGTCATGCATTGCGGTATAAGATCAGGCGAGATGACCCTGGTGATGTTGAGTGCGAACGTTCCATGAAGAAAATCTCTGCCAAGATTATGTGGTATGCTCCTATAATACCACGCTTCAAACGTCTATTCAGAAACAAAGACCATGCAAAGTTGTTGCGTTGGCACAAAGAAGACCGTAAGGTAGACAATATGTTGAGACACCTTGCTGATGGGTCCCAGTGGAGAGCAATCGATAGAGAATTCCCGAAGTTTGCAAATGACGCAAGAAACTTAAGGTTTGCTTTAAGTACGGATGGTATGAATCCTTTTGGGGAGCAGAGCAGTAGTCATAGCACTTGGCCTATTACTCTATGTATCTACAACCTTCCTCCCTAGTTATGCATGAAGCGTAAGTTTATTATGATGTTAGTGCTCATCCAAGGCCCAAGGCAACCTGGCAACGACATCGATGTGTACCTGAGGCCACTAGTTGAAGAACTTCTACTTTTGTGGAATAGACCAGGTGTACGTGTGTGGGATGAGCACAAACATGAGCACTTTGACCTACGAGCATTGTTGTTCGTAACAATCAATGATTGGCCTGCTCTAAGTAATCTTTCAGGACAATAAAACAAGGGATATAATGCATGCACGCACTGTTTCGATGACATTAAAGGTATATTCTTGAAAAATGTCGAAAGATTGTGTACCTTGGCCATCGTCGATTTCTTCCTACGAATCACCCCCTAAGAAAGAAAGGCAAGCATTTTAAAGGTAAGGCAGACCACCAGACCAAGCCGGGCAACCGAACTGGTGAGGATGTACTCAATATGGTCAAGGATGTGAAAGTAGTATTTGGAAAGGCACATGGCAGCGAACCTATTCCGAACGACGCCGACAGTCACGCACCTATGTGGAAGAAGTCCATATTTTGGGAGCTACCCTATTGGCAAGTCCTAGAGGTCCGTAGCGCGATCGACGTGATGCACCTGACGAAGAATCTTTGTGTGAACCTGCTAGGCTTCATGGGTGTGTATGGGAAGCCTAAGGACACACTTGAAGCACGACAGGACCTGCGATGTTTGAAAGAACTAGACAACCTGCATCTAGAGAAGACAGATGATGGACGCCATTACTTAAGTCCTGCCAGCTACACTCTTAGCAAAGAAGAGAAGGCAAGCATGTTTGAATGCCTAGCAAGCATCAAGGTATCATCTGGATTCTCCTTGAATATAAAGGGTATAAAAAATGTGCCAGAGAAGAAATTCCTAAACTTAAAGTCCCATGACTGCCACGTGCTCATGACGCAATTGCTTCCAGTTGCATTAAGAGGAATTCTACCTCCAAATGTACGTCTAGCCACCGTGAAGCTATGTGCATTCCTCAATACAATTTCTCAGAAGGCAATCGATCCAATGGATCTAGCTAAACTACAGAATGATGTGGTTCAATGTCTTGTCAGCTTTGAGTTGGTGTTCCCTCCTTCCTTCTTTAATATCATGACACACCTCCTAGTTCACCTGGTCAAGGAGATTAGCATTCTCGGTACTGTGTTCCTACACAACATGTTCCCCTTTGAGAGGTTCATGGGAATCCTAAATAAATATGTTCACAACCATGCTCGGCTAGAAGGAAGCATCGCCAAGGGCTATGGAACAGAGGAGGTCATTGAGTTTTGTGTTGACTTTATTCCCGACCTTGACCCGGTTGATGTTCCTGAATCGCGACATGAGGGGAGACTAAGTGGAAAGGGGACACTAGGGCAGAAAACATATATTGGTACGCAGGACAATTATTTTAATAAAGCACATTACATAGTTCTACAAAACTCCTCCTTGGTGGATCCGTATATCGAGACATATAAAGAGTTGCTTCGATCCGAGTTTCCAGGGAAGTCTGAAGCTTGGATTACGCGTCAGCACATGGAAACTTTCAGTGACTGGTTGTGAAAAGAATGTCAGGGTGATGAGAGTATTGATGAGCAACTGTATTTGTTGGCTAGGCAGCCATCATGGTATATCCTCACATACAAAGGGTACGAGATAAATGGGAATACATTTTATAGAGTAGCCCAAGATAAAAGGAGCACCAACCAAAACAGTGGTGTCCACATAGATGCCACCGACCCTAATGGAAATAAGCAAACATATTATGGCCGCATAGAGGAGATATGGGAACTAAACTATGCACCTACTTTTAAGGTACCTTTGTTCAAGTGTCAATGGGTAAAGGCGACTGGAGGCGGGGTAGCAGTCAACAACCAGTATGGAATGACAACCGTGGACCTCAACAATATTGGGTACTGTCGATGTTTGACCACCGATAGCCTGCCACGGGGGTACCCGGGGCAGTATGTTCGGGCTTCAGCGTATGCGGAACTCGACGGTTAACGCAAGAGACATTCGATTTATCCTGGTTCAGACCCCCGATCTTTGATCGAGTAATAGCCCTATGTCCAGTCGGTGTTAGCCTTTGCGTTGGATTGATTGTAAAGTGTCGTGTTGTACAATTGTCCTCTGAACTCTCGATCTAAGGAGCCCTGCCCTCCTTTATATAGTTAGGAGGCCAGAGTCCTAGTCGGTTTACAATATAGAGTCCTAGTAGGATTACAGGGTAGTATTACTACTAGGATTACATGGGAAGAATCCTAGTTAGACTAGATCTTCTCTCTTCCTTGCGGGGTATCCTGTGGGTCTCGCACCGACAAGCCCCCGAGCACTTCATGGTTGAGCCCTAGAAACCTCGTCTTGTTCCTTCAGGTCTTGTTGAGTAGGAACAAGCGTCGTTCGAGTGCTTTCTTGAGCGAAACCGTGTAGCGCTTTGTGAGATCTTTGCGTGGTCTGTACCTTTTTGAAGAAAAAAGTGCTCCCATTTGGGTGTAGCCCCCAAGCCTCTTGCTGTTTGGCACAAGGAGCTGGAGGGTCTTCTCTTGAAATCGCTCTGATTCTTCATCGAAGGGCTCCTGAGCATATACCCGGGTTCTTTGTAAAAAGAGCTCGGATATAGCTATGTCTGGGTTCTTTTTGTCGTGTGGCCTTGAAGTGGTCTGTCTTGAAGAAGTCTTCTGAGTGATGTGTGCTTTTTTTCTTTTTTTGAAGGAAAAAGTGCACTCACTGAGTGTAGCTCCCAAGTCTCTTGCTATTTGGAACAAAAAGTTGGAGGGTCTTGAATCTTATGTTGTTCAAAAGAGCCGAAAAACCTCTCCTGATGCAGCCCCTGAGCGTATATCCGGGTTCTTTTATTCAAAAAGAACTCAGGTGCAGGGTCTTGGCATATTTTCTGGTAGTCTGCTGTTGTCAGATGTGGTTGTATGGTAGTGGTTGAGTGTAAATGTTGTTTGCTCACGAGTTGTACAGTGTTGGTATATCCTTTCGAATATGCTCGTCCTTGAGTACTGTTCCTTCACGCCTAAGTCCTCTTTCATTGAATTCTATCTTTTCACTCTGTCCTTTGTTAGGTTTGTTCCGTTGGTGCTCCCGGTCTATGTGCACCGATTCTTTGGTCTATAAATACCCTTCTGTTGTGCTGTTTTGATTCATCGAGCACTTTGTTGCGTGGTCTGAAATCTCCATAGTCATGAATATGATAGTTAATGAAGTAGAGCAGCCCCCGGGCGTATTTTGTAGTTCTTGTGTATCTTGCCATAGCTGAAGGGAGTCTTGTGATAAGGATTAGAGGTAGGCTAATCCCGTAGTAGCATTGTACTTGGAAGTACGTGGCGGTAGTTGGAGGGAGTCTTGTGATGTGGGATACGATCCTTCATCTGGCAGTTCTGGGTTGATCCTTGTCGCCTACCCTGAGACTGTCCGGTGCATATCAACACCATATCCAGCATCACATCAGACTTGGGTAGACAGATGCTCGCCGGCCTTCTCTGCTCCATGTTGTCCCGCCGTGCTGCTGATTTCCGCTTTGGATGCACTGCGTCCGTCCTTTGAAGAAAATAGTGTAGCCGAGGGCGGTTTGTCCTACCGAGTAGCAATCTGGAACACGTAGTCGTTCTAGAGCCTAGCCGTGCTCGGGTTCCTCTTTGCTACTTTGCTTGTCGTAGTACCGAGTTCGTTGGGTCTTGTAAGGTGTGTAATCTTCTATTTTTTTGAAACCATTTATAATGGAAAGAATCTTGTCTTCTAGGCTGTCATTCTTTATTCTCCTGATTTCCCGGTTGTTTATGAGATTCTCGAGTTCTTTCTATAAAGACCGGGTTGTTGTGTCCCTTGTGAGGTAACCCTTCGTTGCTTCATGGCTGATGAGTTCTTTTTGTAGTAATGTGATAACTCTGCCGTGGTGCTGGATGGATAAGTCTGAAATCTGCCCGTTGAACTGTACCGTTGTGTGGATTTGTACCGTCCATCATTTTAGCTGTGTCAGTAAATGGACCGTTGCATCTCCATGCCGTGTTAAAGGCGGGCCTGGTGGGCCGCGTTTTTACTGGTGTAAAATCTATTTAAGGGCCTTTCCTCTTCTCCTTCCTTACTGCCCTAATTTTCCTTTGAAACCCTAGTCTTCAAACTTCCGCCACCGCCATTGTTGCCGTCATCTGAGCGCTGCCATCTGAGCCTTCCCAATTGTTAGTGCCCCATTGCCTTTGCTAGTATATGGGTAGGAAGAAGTCGGCGAGTAAGTCCCAGGCGACCTTTGTCGACGAGGAAGCATCGCTTTTTGTTATTGAAAATCAAGAATTCATGGTGATGAGGGCTGCTCAGAAGATCTGGCCGGCTCCAACAACAACTGAAGATCAGTTTCGTGAGCTCGTCGGCGATGGTCTGCTCCAGAGCAAGGAATTTGCTGATTGGAGAGCTCCAGGCGAGCATCGGGTCCCTGCTCCAAGTCCTGGTGAGATTATTCTTTTCATCTCCGTCATCCGTGCCGGTCTCTGCCTTCCTGCTTCTGCCTTTCTTCACCGATTTCTCAACTATTTTGGGATTAGCCTGAACCATCTTGCTCCCAATGATGTCCTTCATCTTTCCGTTTTCATTCATCTTTGTGAAACTTTTCTTGGAATTCCTCCTTCTCTTTCTCTCATTCGTTACTTCTTTCGCCTGAAGCCCCAACCCCGCCGCGATGACACCAATGTTCTTGGTGGCTGCGGGATTCAGTTTCGCCAGGGTCTTAAGAGCAAATTCTTTGACTACGGCCTGGTTGATTCTATGAGGGATTGGCGCGCTGACTGGTTTTATGCCACCAACTTGATTCCTCCTCTTTCCGTTCATTCTGGATCTAGTCCCTTGGTTAATAACCGATAGGAAAAGAATCCTGAGATGGCGGCTAAGCTCCAGACGATCAAGCCGTTTCTTGAGAGGATTTGCACTTTGAAACAGCAAGGCTTGACCGGCTTTGGGATTATTTCTAGTTTTTTTCGCCACCGAGTTTGACCTTTGAAGGAGCGAGAGCATTATGGTTTCGAGTACTCTTGGGCAGAGGACCCTTCTCATATGGTCCCTGCCCTTGAGTTGACTGATGAGGAGGTGCTCGAGCGTCTTCTGAAGATGCTGAAAGGAGTAAGCGTCGTCCCGCTTGCTGTCCTTGAATACAGTGCTAACAACCCGCCCCCTGCTGTGAGTTGTTCTTTTCTTATGTGGGTACTTTTGATTTTCTTTTGTTGTGTCCACTTTTGCTTAATCTTCCTTGTCTTGTTGTTTTACTCTTTTATAGGAATTGGGGCGTAATTTTGCTGATCCAATTCCCCTTGATGATTGTCCTGCAAATGTGGAGGCTGGGGGTAGTCTTTCTGGGGCATTCTTGACCAGTAAGTTTCAAACTACCATGGTGCTTCCTGGTGTTTCTTCCACATTTTCTGATGTATATGAAGAGTATGTTCCTCGTTTAGTTCCTTGAGCTCCTCATACTTTCAGAAAGAGGGGGCGAGCGGATAGTTCTTCTTCTACTCCATCTGTTGCCAAGAAGTCTCGCCAGTCGAGTACTTGTCTAGGTACTCCAGTTGTAGCTAGCATGCTCTTAGGTGAGCATATTGATACGCTCTGCCCTTTTGTTGTTTGTTTTTATCTTTGACCGAGTACTTTTGTCCTTTTTTAGCTGGCGCTATGGTGGCCTTGGTCGAGAGTGAAGAAGAGGAGGATGATGATGCCTCCCTTGTTACTCGTCGGTGAGTTCTTTTCTCATTTTCCTATTGTTGACTCCTTTTTGTTTTGACTTTGGTCTTGTTCCCTTGTAGTAAGAGGTCATCGGGTTCGAGTTCTTCTGGGGCTCTAGTACCGGCCGCGCTACTCCCGTCGTAGGGTGGTGGCGATGTTTTTGCTGTTGTGGTTCCCCTGCGAGGTCTTCTTTTGGTTTTATGAAGAAGAAGATATCTGAGTGAGTGAATTCTGGTTTTATTTCTTTGCTCCCGTTCTCCTTTTTTGCTCTTATTGGTGAGTTTCCTTGTCAACTTTCAGGCCTTCGTCATCCCTAAACCCTCAGTCGACTTCTTGTCAGACCTCTAGTGCGCCCTTGTGTACTGAGTCTTAGGACTCGAAATGCACGGTCGTCGAGGCGACTGTGAGGGGGGCAGAGTACGTAGCCACTGATTTGCTGACTCCTGAGGTGACCGTGGCCATGGCGGTGGATTCATCTGAGGGGTTGGCCGTGGCTTCCCAGGAGGTTGCCCTGGTCGTGCCTTCTTTGTATTGGCCGGCTTCTCCCTCTCCTCTTCTTGCTTCTGGCGGTCCGCCTTTGGCCGATGATGTGGTGTAGCAATTTGATGCCACTCATCGATTGTCAGAGCTAACCGCCGCCTGGGGAAGCTTGTCAACCCTTGTGACTTCTTTTGGCGAAAAGCTCCAGGTAAGTTTTTCTAAAATTCTTTCTTTGGATGTTCGTTTTTCTCCTATCCTTATGTCTTGTTTTTCTCTCTCTTTTTGCTCAGTCTTTTTCTCATGATCATACCGGCTTCTTTTTCTCGTCTGAAAATGAGAAAAAGTTGTCTTCTGAGGTGAGTACCTTGAAGGCAGAGCTTGACCTCTGTCGGGCCGAGTTGGAGACCGAGCGTCAAACGCATCAGATGGAGGAGAAGGCTCTCCGTGCCCGGGTAGTTGAGGTAGAAAAGCAGAAGGATGCAGCTGCCTAGGAGGCCTTGAAAAATGTGGAGGCCATGAAAAAAGAGTGCCATGGTATTGCGAGTTCTTTTTTGTTTCCTTTTGTATTTAGATTTGCCTTTCTACTGACTTGTCTTTTGTTGCTTGGTCTAGCTCTCTGAGTTGAAAAGCAGAAGCTCTCGGAGGGTATCGAGGAGATGAAGACACTTGTTTGTACTAACCACAATAAGGTTGAGGAGGTAATTACTCGAGCTAAAGAAGAACTCGCGCTTGCTAAGTTGATTAGGCATGGAGCTGACAGAGATCTTGTGCTGGCCCAAAAAATCATTGAAGACTTGACTAGCAAGTTGGCAACGGCTACTGAGAACTGGAAGGCTTTGTGGAAGTCTTTTCGGTCAGTAGCCGACCTTCTCCGGACTCCAGCAGATGACGATCATTCTTGGGCTCACTTTATTCCCCAAGTGCCGACCTATTTCTAGGAGTTTGTGAAGAGGTGTGCCCATCTATGCACTAGGAATGTTCTTGCCCAGGTCCGGGTTCTTTCTCCGGAGTTTCCTTTGTCCAAGGTTGCTGATGAAGCCGAGAGTCAAGAGTATCTGGATGCTGTTGAGAAGTTGGAGCCTGAGGTCGACGATTTAGCCAGGAAGATTGTAGATAATCTTAACATTGATATTTCTTCTCCTGATGACACTGCTTGATGTAATCGACCTTTATATTCCAGCTTTAATAGAACACTATACTTGAAGATTGAATGGAGATTTTCCATTTTTTGTTGATGTCTTCTTTGTCTGTGTTTCTTTGTCTTGTAAACAACCCGGTTTAGGTAATTCATTGTCTTGACAAACTTCCTTGATCTGTCGAGTGCTTTTCTTTCTTTTGTGCCTTGTAAACAACTTGGTATACGTAGATTGATGTCTTGACAGACTTCCTTGACTTATCAAGTGCTTGTCTAGCTTTCGTCTATGACTTGTAAACAACTCGGTATAGATCGTTGTCTTGACAAACTTTGTGTTCTTGTTAGTACTAAAAAGACTTAGGACTAGCGATCTTGAGTATCTTCAGCTTCTTCTTTTTGGCTTAACTCGAGATATGTTCGGTGTCTGGTCCTTTCCTTGGTTGCAAAAACATCCTAGGATCATCGAGCCCCCGAGCACTTCATGGTAGAGCTCTGAAAAGCCTCGTCTTGTTCCTTCAGGTCCTGCTGAGTAGGTACAAGCGTCGTCTGAGTGCTTTCCGAAGTGAAACCATGTAGTGCTTCTTGGGATCTTCTGAGTGTAAGGGTCTTGTCTTGAAATTGCTCTGATTCATGCTAAGGCTTAGTTTTAGTCGTTTTGCTTTTTGGTTTGGGTGTTAGCTTATTAGCTACCCTCATCAGTGGGCTCAAGCATCTTTTTGGCTCTTTTGCTCTCGGTCGGTATGCTCAGGCGTATTTTCAGCCATTTTTCTTTTTTGGTTCGGGTGTTAGCTTGTTAGCTACCCTCATCGGCGGGCTCAAGCATCTTTTTAGCTCTTTTGCTCTCGGCCGGTATGCTTAGGCATATTTTTAGCCATTTTGCTTTTTTCGTTCGGGTGTTAGCTTGTTAGCTACCCTCATCGGCGGGCTCAAGCATCTTTTTAGCTCTTTTGCTCTCGGCCGGTTTGCTCAGGTGTATTTTCAGCTATTTTGCTTTTTTGGTTCGGGTGTTAGCTTGTTAGCTACCCTCATCGGCGGGCTCAAGCATCTTTTCAGCTCTTTTGCTCTTGGCCCGTATGCTCAGGCGTCTTTTCAGCCATTTTGCTTTTTTGGTTCGGGTGTTAGCTTGTTAGCTACCCTCATCGGTGGGCTCAAGCATCTTTTCAGCTCTTTTGCTCTCGGCCGGTATGCTCAGGCATCTTTTCAGCCATTTTGCTTTTTTGGTTCGGGTGTTAGCTTATTAGCTACCCTCATCGGCGGGCTCAAGCATCTTTTTAGCTCTTTTGCTCTCGGCCGGTATGCTCAGGCGTCCTTTCAGCCATTTTGCTTTTTTGGTTCGGGTGTTAGCTTATTAGCTACCCTCATCGGCGGGCTCAAGCATCTTTTCAGCTCTTTTGCTCTCGGCCGGTATGCTCAGGCGTATTTTCAGCCATTTTCGCTTTTTTGTTCGGGTGTTAGCTTGTTAGCTACCCTCATCGACAGGCTCAAGCATCTTTTCAGCTCTTTTGCTCTCGGCCGGTATGCTCATTGGAAACAACTCGGGGAGAACCATAATAGGACATATGTTGTCGAGAAAGAACCATCTTTATTGATCATGAACATTGATAAGTCATAATAGTACATATGTTGTTGATGAGCACCATCTTTATTGATCATGAACATTGATCTCTTGTGGCTTGTGTATATATTTTCCCTTGAGTTGTTTTCATGCGTAGAATCTTCTTAGCTAGCTGATGTGCCATGTATTGTTGACTTCTTTTCCGTCTTCAGTTACCAACTTGTATGTGCCTGGTCCGATGACTTTTTTTATGATAAAAGGACCTTCCCATGGACTGAGTAGTTTATGGTGTCTGTCAGTTTTTTGTATTCTTCTTAGTACTAGGTCTTCGACTTGTAATGATCAAGACTGGGTATTCTTGTTGTAGTGGCGCCTTAATCCTTGGAGGTATCTTGCTGATTGAAGGGTAGCGTTTACTCTGACTTCTTCTGTACTGTTGAGCTCTAATCTTCGGGTTTGTTCTGCTTCTCCATCGTCATATTGTTCTATCCTTGGTGACGTCCAGATCAAGTCGGTAGGTAGTACGGCTTCTAATTCGTAAACTAGGAAAAAAGGTAAGTATCTGGTGGCTCTGCTCATTTGAGTCCGTAGCCCCCATACGACCTTAGGTAATTCTTCAATCCATTTTGATCCATAGTCCATTAGTTCTTCATACAATCTCGGTTTTAATCCGGCTAGTATAAGTCCATTAGCCCTTTCTACCTGTCCGTTGGCCTCTAGATGTGCGACTAATGCGTAATCTATTCTGAAGCAGCAGTCCTGTGCCCAACTTTGGAATTCTGTGGCTATGAAGGGAGAACCCAAATCTGTGATAATTCAATTGGGCATGCCAAAGCGGTGCATAATGTCTTGGATGAATTCGACTGCTTTGGCAGCGCTGTATTTTGCGAGTGGTTTGTATTCAATCCACTTGGTGAACTTGTCAATTGCTACGAAGATGTACTCGAAACCGCCTTTTGCTTTTTTGAGAGGTCCTACTTGATCTAGCCCCCAGCAGGAGAAAGGCCAAGTAGGTGGGATGCAGATGAGATTGTGAGCTGGCACATGAGCTTGTCTTGCGAACATTTGACAACCTTTGTATCTTCTGACAAGTTCTTCTGTGTCTTTCAAAGCGGTTGGCTAGTAGAATCCGGTGCGGAATGCTTTGCCGACTAGTGTTCTTGAAGTGGCATGATTTCCACAGCAACCTGAGTTTATTTCGTCTAGGATCTCTTTGCCCTCTTCAAATGAGACGTATTTTAGGAGTACTCCTGATGATGCGGCTCTTCTGTAGAGTTTGTTTCCCACTAGGACGTAGTTCTTGCTTCCGCGAACAACTCATGTAGCTTCCTCTTTTTCTGCTGGCAACTTATTCTCTTTGATGTAATCAATAAAAACCTTGGTCCATGAAGTGGTGATTACCAAAATCTGGGTACCTTTAGCTAAGATTTTAGGAGTTATCTCACCGGGTTGTTTGATAGAGGGTGCTGATAACTCTTCTATGAATACACCGGGTGGGACCTTTGCCCTGTCTGATCCAAGCTTGGCGAGGACGTCTGCCGCAATATTAGAATCGCGCAGGACGTGTAGAATTTCTAATCCTTGAAAATGTTTTTTGAGCTTTCGTATTTCAGCATAGTAAGCGCCCATGTTTTCTTTGGTGCAGTCCCAATCTTTGTTGACTTGATTGATGACTACCGCTGAATTGCCATAAATGAGTAAACGCTTGATTCCGAGGGTAATTGCCACTCGTAGCCCATGGATGAGGGCTTCGTATTCTGCTTCATTGTTTGTAGCTTGCCATAATATCTAAAGGACGTACTTGAGTTGTTTTCCGTCTAGAGAAATGAGGAGAACGCCTGCACCGGCTCCGCCTAGCTTAAGTGATCCATCTACATCTTCCAATGATCAAGGATGGTATTTGACATAGATTATTGAATTTCTATCCACTCGACAACAAAATCAGCTAGGGCTTGAGATTTAATTGCCTTCCATGGGGTGAAATCAATATTGAGAGCAACAAGTTCAACTGCCCACTTAGATATACACCCTGTTGCGTCTCTGTTGTGTAGGATGTCTCTGAGTGGGAAATCTGTCACCACGGTAATCTTGTGGCTTTCAAAATAGTGGCGAAGCTTGCGTGAAGTGATCAATAGGGCATAGAGTAGTTTTTGTACATGCGGGTACCGGATTTTTTATTCTGATAGTACTTCGCTGATGTAGTATACAGGGCGTTGTACTTTATATACACGCCCTTCTTCTTCTCTTTCTACGACAATCGCTGTGCTTATCATAGTAGAAATTGTCGCAATATACAACATCATGTCTTCGTATTTCTTTGGAGGTGTGAGAACGGGCGAGGAAGTTAGGTATGCCTTGAGCTTCTTGAAAGCTTCGTTGGCTTCTTCTGTCCACTCGAATTTGTATGTCTTCTTTAGCAGTTTAAACAAAGGTAACCCTTTTTCGCTGAGTCTTGATATGAAATGATTTAGGGCCGCCATGCAGCTTGTTAGCTTCTGCACATCTTTGACACTTCGAGGAGGGCCCATCTCTGTTATGGCTCAAATTTGCTTGGCGCTTGCTTCGATTCCGCGATGACTAACCAAGAATCCGAGTAGTTGTCCTGAAGGAACTCCGAATACACACTTGTTTGGGTTCAATTTCCATCTCCATCTTTTCAGGTTTTCGAAGGTTTGCTTTAATTCTTCAATTAGTGTATCCGGGTTCTTTGTCTTTACTACTACATCATCCATGTATGCCTCTACGTTTTCGCCGATCTGATCACCAAGGCACGTTTGGATAGCTCTTTGGTAAGTGGTACCAGCATTCTTGAGTCCAAATGACATGGTTTTGTAGCAATAGGCACCGAATGGAGTGATGAAAGATGTCTTGCTCTGGTCTTGTTCCTTTAATGCGATCTGGTGATATCCTGAATAGCAATCAAGGAAGGATAATAGGGCAGATCCTGTTGTTGAATCAACAATCTGATCAATGCGTGGTAGCCCGAACGGATCTTTCGGGCAGTGTTTGTTGAGATCTGTGTAGTTCGTATTCTTTTTCTAGACTAGAACTGGGTTTGCTAGCCAATCTGGATGGAGGATTTCTCTGATGAATCCGGCTGCCATTAGTTTTGTGATTTCTTTTTTAATTGCTGCCTTCTTGTCAGGTGAGAATCGTCGTAGTCGTTGCTTCACAGGCTTTGAACCTTCATTGATATCAATTCTGTGCTCAGCCGACCCCTCTGGAGGTGGCGGGGCAGGGCTTGATGACGGGGTGTCGCTGCATGCCACCGGCGTCTTTCCCTTGCCCAGGCTTAAGCTAGACAGGTCCCCAACCAGGGACTCTATACCAACAGCCGGGCATGGGGTACCGGCGGAGCTTAGTGCATCGCCCTGAGCTTGTGCGATGTCTGGGTGGTCCCGCCCGTGTCATGCCTGGCAAGCATGATGAGAGCGGCGGCCCAGGCGCCGCCTGTGCCTGGGCTGCTAGTGCGTGGTATCATTGTCGGTCGGTGGGGCTCTAGGTGTGAGGAGTACCATATCATACTCACATCCTAGAGACATAAACTCTAGGCTCCCAAACCAGATCACCGTGCCGAGATGTAGTGGTCATACAGGGTCTGCCATCCAAAACTCGTTGGGATGACGAAGCTGACACGTAGCAGCCCCCTACCTAGCACGCCAACTGTCGGTGTTTTGGACCGGCGGGCCCTCAACCAACTAGTGAAAATGTACTACGTGCCCCTAATCCCGGATGGTGATGCAAAGAGACACAAGGTTTATACTGGTTCAGGCAATAGGTGCCCTACGTCCAGTCTGAGAGATCGATCTTGTATTCCTTGCACCGAAGTGCTTGTAGTAGGGGGTTACAAGCTAAGCGAGAGAGGGAGCTAGTCCCAGGTCTCTGCGTGGAGTGGCGTGGGCTACTTGAGATGTTGATCTCAGGTAGCGAGGAAGCATGCATATTACAGAGTGTTGCATGTTGCTTGCACGTGTGTGTGTTTGAATCTCCGTCTATCTGTGCGTGCGTCTATGCGTGAGTTCGTGAACCCATGAGCTCGTGTGCCCCTCCTCCAGAAACGGCCCTGGTCACTCCCTTTTATAGTTGAAGGGGGGATAGGGGCGATACATGCATTCGCTACGTGGAGTCTTGTGAGTGGAGGTGGCGTGTCTGAGACCTGTAGCTTGCCACTGTGTCGACATGGTCGACGGAGCGGTCTTGTCCTTGATGCACTGGAGTGACGCGTCGATCACACCCGATCCTGTGCGACGTGGGAGCTCTAGTGATAGCTTGACGCAGGGCATGGCGGATGACGTGTCGGTCACTGTATGTCGACAGCGTAGAGAGCTGAGGCTCAGTTGGTGTAGAGGCCAAACCATCGTGGGGGGCTCAGCGGGCGCGAATCCCAAGGCTACCGAGACCCCGAAGTGGATGGCCGAGGCTCGGAGGGAGCAGTTGGTCCTGTACACTGATTCCAAGGCTATAGGTACCCGAACTTGACTCCCCACACCACACTGTCCTCGAAGCAGTTGGGGTTAGGCAGCACAGTGCAGCACGGGCGTCAGTTGTGGGCACAGCGCCAAGCACAGCGATCGGTAACCCCCGCCCCGTCTTGTCCTGGATGGCGTGGCGTTGATGTGACTCCCATCTCGTCGACCACTCTGCTGTACCGGGCCGTCGTTCGACTGATGTCGCGGGAGTGGTTGGCCACGTTAGTTAGGCGTGACGTCCCGGTCGAGGCGGCGGAGACAGGGTGGCTACCGAGCTGGCCTCGAGCGAGGCGGAGAATCGGTACCTTGTCTGAGGCCTTACGTGTAGGGCCTCGAGCGAGATGGAGAATTGGTACCCCGTCCGAGGCCTTACGTGTGGGGCCTCGAGCAAGACAGAGAATCGATACCCCGTCCGAGGCCTAGCGGAAGGGGCCTCGGGCGAGTCAGAGAATCAGTACCCCGTCCGAGGCCTTACGTGCAGGGCCTCGAGCGAGACAGAGAATTGGTACCCCGTCCGAGGCCTTATGTGTAGGGCCTCAAGTGAGACAGAGAATCGATACCCCGTCTGAGGCCTTACGGTTTCATTTTGCGCCGAGCCCGCTTCGGGTAGGTCTAGATTTGTTCGAGGTCAGCCGGGCGGCCCAGCTGAGCTTCGGATAAGGTGGGGGTTTGCCGGTAGTTGTCTCTTGGCTTCGATTTTTATAGGGTCTAAGTGATCTTTTCGGTTTTTGCTTAGGGGACCCCTTTTTATGGTACCCGACACGGACATTCTTGCCAAGGGTATCACACCAGAATCAATCAATTAGCCCAAACGTGCGAAGAATTGGGTTTTTGCTCATGGGGGAAGACTAGACCTAGAGACCGGGAAGCTGGTTCATGGCCCAAAACTCGAAAGAGCAACACAAAGATTTTCTTATGCTCTACAAGCTAAAGCTATTGGTGCGTTCAGGCCCAATAGAGAGAAGGATGAACTGACGTATGCCATCGGGACTACTGAACACAGTGGCCGAACAAGAGGTTTAGGACGGAACATTTCTTAAGAGCATGGTTTCCCTAACAATAGAGATACCTACAGAAGTCGGCAGAGAAGGAAGGATGAGGAAGCAGCGCGGATCAGCAGGTTAGAGGAATATGTTCATGAGTCACGGGAGGCGTTGCTTCAAGCACAGGAGCGCGAAAAAGACATGCAAGCTAGAATGCAGGATGAAATCATAAAGCAAGTGCAAATAGCAATGAGTGCCCAAAAGCAGGCATCAGATCTAGGAATCAACATTAATATTAGCCCCCCTGATCAGTTGAAAAGCAGCTGCGCTTCCACAGAGTTGCCAAATCAAAATGACGCAATGGTACGTTTCCCCGTGGATGACATCACTGCACCATTTACATCATGTGAGCTACATATTCCAAAAGGGAATGCCACAATCATGGTGGCTCTCGGTGTTTTTTCTCCTCTAGATCCTACCAAGACACCAAGAATCCATGGGGCAATAATACCACCGGGATATGTTAGCGTCTCAGTGGATAGAGTTAACAAAGGTTTTAGTGATCTGGCTCTTGACATTCTAGGAGGTGATGGGGAGAAGACTCTAGGAGAAGCAGAGAAGACATTCATACTATGGCACAAGCGCTACATCATTATTCCTAGGGTCTCTAGTCCACCGCCGCTTCCTCAACTGCCAGACAATAGGTGCGGACAAAAGTGAATGAAACAATTTTTTCACTAATTTTCTATTGACATGCATGATTAATAATAACAATTTATTATACCTAATTATTCTTTTTTGTACTCACACAGTAGGGCCTCCGCCAACCTAAGTCTAATTATTCAATCTCCAAATCATCATAGTGCTCTGGGGAATGATTATGCAACGCCGCCACCACTGCCACCTCCAAGGACGTCTCCAACGCCTCCAAGGAGGTCTCCAACGCCTCCAAGGAGGTCTCCAACGGCTGCCCCGTCTCACTTCATGACCAAGAAGCAGCCAGCTCCTAAGAGGTCCGCCCCGCAAACGAAGCCATTGGCCCACCAGCCGGCAAAGAAGAAAGCCTCCTCTAATCTAGTTATTCCCCAAAAACTGTCTTTTGAGAAAAGTGAAAAGGAATTAAATGCTGCAGTACAAAAAGATGTGAGCAGTTTCTTCGAAAAAGTAAGAAAGCAACGAGAAGCAAGGGAGAACCTGGAGAAACCGTACTTCTACCTACCTCCAGATCTTCTAAGAAAGAAGGTGGACTAGAAAAAGTGTGAATCTCAAAAGACCCTGCCAAAATCGGACTACGACCGCTCTCTCACCAAGTCATTTGAGGCGGCGCAAAAAAAGACTAGAGCAGGGAAAGGTGTTGCACAACTCAAACAACAATCGTAACAATTAGTCCCCCCTCTTGTCATTCCTAATGAATATGGTTCAAACTTAGACTTACTAGACGTCGATGTTGAGGACCTGGCTTGGTTTTATGAGGATACTGGTTTGGACCTTGCCCAAGTGCTCACTGAAGGACCATCTACTCCGAAAGTGGATCCTTGGAAGAAATTTGAACATGAAAAGAGTCTATACAACCCTGAGGCCTTAGGTGAACTGGGTACGCAAATGTACCTACTAAACAAGTGGTACATGGCGGCGTGTGAACGGGGAGAGAACTTTGTTTCTGTCAGAGTTAGAAACCAACATTACTTCCATGGCGATGACGTTATATATGTCGAGTTTTTAGAATTACACCAACTATGCCACCTGGACTCTCTCGACAAAAGTCTCATTAGCTGCTATTGTCTGTAAGTGTGATTATTTTCTACTATTAAAGTGTATATATATAAAGCTACATGTATATATATAAATTATATATCCTCACACTATATTTTTATATATGCAGATATGAGACGACATAACTCAGAAAGAGAAAGGATAATGACGTTGGTTTCGTTGATCCAAATGTCGTATTCAAACACCCTAATCCCCCGCCTCAATGGAAAGCTGAACTCGAGAAAAATCTCATGAGGTTCTTAGTGAACCAACAAAACAAGGACATACTCTTCCCCTACAACTTCAAGTGAGTGTTAAATAATTAATATCGATCATATGGACATTTGTTCAATTATATGCTTACTAGCTAAGCCATCTCCCATATATATATGTTGACTCTAGTTAATGTCGATCATATTTGTTTATAAAAACATATGCAGCAATCACCGGATATTGATGGTCATCGATATGGCCAATAGTCGGTTGAGCATCTTAGACTTGTTACGAAAAGAGCAAACAGAGTACCAAGACTTGATAGATATTATCCAAGGGTAATTTGGTCTCTCTAGCAACTATATATACCCCGATCTCTTAACTGCAACAATTATTAAAGGTCAAATTAATTTTTCATTTTATTGGGCGTAGTGTTTGGAAAAGTTTCATTGAGGAACACCACATGAAACATTGCAAAGCATCACTAGATGTAATCGCACACAAAGTAAGTACTAGCTACATTTATATATATATATATATATATATATACATTTATATATATATATATATACATTTATATATATATATATATATATATAATTCAATTAACACCATGCATGCTTTCAATTCACCGGATCTTTTTTCTCGTAAAAGTGGGTTATGAGGCAAGAACAGGGGAACAACTACTGCGGATACTATGTTTGCGAGTTTATCATGGCGTACGCAAAAAGAACTCCTGAAGAGATCCTCAAAGTACGTTATATAAATATATTCATATATTCACAATTTCTTTTCTTGCTCATATATATAAGTAATCACGTGACCAACACACACACACACACACACACACACACACACACACATATATATATATATATATATATATATATATATATATATATATATATATATATATATATATATATATATATATATATATATATATATATATATATATATATATATATATATTAATACTTTTCCTTTAACTTTTATTGAAGACTCTATGGTTGAAGGAAAAAGTCATACGACGTGACCAACTGAAAGCAATTCAAGAGACCATAGCAGGATTTCTTAATGACTAGGTCTTAAACCCCACCGGCGAGTTCTACAATGACGTGAACGAAACATGGAAGCCAAACCAGATGGAGTGAATTTGTTATCCCAAGGACATGATAGAATATACAATGCAAGCTTTATTTGTAATATATATACATATTATATGTACATAAAATAACGTACAATATATGTATATGCATGTAATATATATGTTAGTTTCATACTTTGGTTTGTACAAAATGTTCGAACATTATAAGCGTGTAGAATACGTATATTATTAGCAGTGTAGAAAGCGTATTCGAAAACCTATTCGAAAACCAAAATGAATCATCAATTGAAAATAGAAACAAAAAAAAGAAAACCTTTAGTCTCGGTTGGTAATACCAACCGAGACTAAAGGGCCAGCCCACGTGGCTAGGCTGGGAGGCCTCTTTAGTCCCGGTTGGTATTACCACCTTTAGTCCCAGGCTAGAAACCAGGACTAAAGGAGGGGCCCTTTAGTCCCGCATTCGTGCTCCCAGTTGGGAAACCGGGACTGAAGGGGTTTCCCAACTAGGAGTACAACTCGTTTCTGTACTAGTGACGCCCACGGATATGACCTATTAGTCCTAGGTAAGCTCGCCGATGGAACTGCAGTGCGTCCTCCCTGCTGCGCCCACGCCATGAGCGCCGACCATGGCGCTCACTACAAGGTTTTATCCCTGATGCAACGGCCTAAAAGCGTTGCAATATACCAAAAATGGTTGCGATAGGCAAAATTGCAACACTTTTTTTTCGTTGGCAGGCGTTGCCATAGTAACCATGGCAAAAGGTTTGCCCAACGACTCATTTTGGTGTTGCGATAGGTTTTCCCCTATTGCAACACCAAGGAGTGTTGTTGCAACGCCATGTAGTGTTGCAACCCATAGTATAGGCAACCATGGTGGGTGTTGCAATAGTTACTATTGCAACACACCTGGTGTTGCCAGAAATACCTATTGCCACGTACCCTAAGCATGGCAATAGGTGCACTAGCAATGATATTGGATGTTGCAATAGACCTTATTGCCACGCATCAATAGCATTGCAATAGATGGACCCTCTATTGCCACGCTATCTCGGTGGTTGCTATAGGTGGAACCGTCTATTGCCACGATAAATATTTGGTTGCTAGAGGTAGCTGCGCTATTGCCACGATCAATACTGGTTGCTATAGGTGGAACCGTCTATTGCCACGATAAATATTTGGTTGCTAGAGGTAGCCTCTCTATTGCAACACTAAACATTGTGGTTGCTATAGGTGCCTCCGTCTATTGCCACGGTAAATGTTTGGTTGCTAGAGGTTGCTATTGTTGGACCCTCTATTGCCACGCTAACTATTGTGTTGCTACAGTTTGGAGACTATATTGCAACGCCCACTATTTTGTTGGTACGATGTTTTTTTCAACACCGTTTGTTTGTTCCTATATCATATATTGCAACGCCAAATTATTTTGTCGATAGTCCATATTGCAACGCTCTGTTTGCTTCAAACAATAATTGCATGCCGAACAATATATGATGAAAGAAGCATTTAGACATCCATTAAACCAAAATATGCTTTGTTCGTACAACTCATTAATGAAACCACATCCAATGTCAAACTTAGTTGATAACACACGCACAACAACACATAAGGTATCTGACGCACAGTAGCTACTTTGAACAATTCAAAATGTAATAAGCTATGTGTAGCACTGTAGCAAAGGTTGGCTTGACATCGACCGTCTATCATCAGTTGTGCGCTCCACTCAAACTCTATCTTGCTCCTAAAACAATCATTAACATTTGTATATTCAGCAAATAGAAACTTAGTATTCAGCTAAGTATCATTTCACTTTACAGTAACAGGAACTAGGCAACTGAATCTGATTCAGAAATATTCATAGGTAGTGGAGTCAAAAATCACCTGTGCTTTGCCAGCTTGTTAATTCCTTTTGGATAATGCTCGTTTCTTAGCCGTAGCATCCTTCAGTGCTTTAGTAGTAGTAAAACTAAATGTCGTATCCCCTCCTTCGTTTTGGCCAGTTTGAGTTTTATTCGCAGCACTATTTCTAGTTGTGCGACCACTACTTGTACATGCCGTTGCTGTAGCTTCGAGTTGTGTTTGTGGTGGGATGTTATCTTGGTTTTCCTGCAAATCAATAGATGGAGGGAAAATTATGCCTCATACTAAGGACTATCACATGACAACATTAAACACTCTTCAGTTCTCAAACTACATGCTGATGTGATATTTCTTCACTTTCTGTATTTACATTTTCTTCATCCATGTTTGTTGTAGCAGCAACCTCTACATTTTTCCCCCATCTTTGTTAGCCTGCATTTCAATTTTGGTCAGAAAAATCATGAGTGGAGTTTGAAACTACAAAAATGATGCATGGTTTGTAGCTGACTATTACATGTTGTATTGATGCTTGTACATGTGTTGCTTGCATCATTGCCATAAACTCTTGCCTAAGAGCTTCTCTATCGGCCTCCCTTGCCTTCTCATTTGTTCCATCTGATGCCTATGTTCTTCCCTTTCGGCTTCCCTTTCAGCCTCTTGAGATTCTAATCTCTCTTGTAGCTTTGAAAATGCTTCGGCTAGTGCCGATTCCTGATGCACTTGGTACTAGTAATCCTCATACAGTAGTTGCCTTCTGGTTGGGTATTTTGCCAAGTATCCATTAGTATAGATCTTGGTTGATTTGTAGTTTCTTGTTTCTTGGTAGGCTGACTAGAAAATCTTATTTTGCTCCACGTCTGAGATGATGAGTGCTTCTCCATCTGTTTCCCTCTCCAAAATTTTGCTGCATGCATTATCCTAACAAAGGAGGACAGTTGAAGTAGTTAATTGAAAATGATTTTGTAGCCGGCCACTTTGCATCAGTTAATAAGGTTTGTACAAACTGTTATATACTCACATAGACATCCCTAGATTCTTGGCTTGTCTATTGCCCATTCTTACTGTGCGTGATCATGAAAAGCTCCAAATCATTTGGCTCATCACCAGTTATTGGGTCCCTCTAATTAGGCAAGAATGTAACAAATTAGCGATATGTCAAAAGGTAAGGAAGCATGGTCACGTGCTTCTGAAGTTATTACCTTCTCAAAGCCACACTGAGAAAAAGTCTTTGATCCTGCCCGATGGTGTACCTTTACATTCTGCCGATTCTGAGAATTCTTGCAACTAACCCTCTACACAAGGAGTTGATTATAAAAAAATATTACAATGTACCAAAACATAGCCATTATTTCATCAAGTGCAAATGGCAAGAATAAAGTAATGGTTATCAAACCTGAAAACTTGTCTTGCCAAAATACAAAACCAGATAGTGCCATTCAACAATGTCCAACTCTTCTGGCTTATGTCTCATTCTCTCCTCATAGGTGGTGTATGCCCTGTACGTAGCACTTAATGTTGCTCGCCATCCTTTGTAACGCTCATTAGCGATGGTCCATATTTTTTTCCTATTTTCTTCATTATTCTCAATGTCCCACTTATGCTGTTCAACATATAAAACATAAATTCTAGGTCACTTCTTAACTAATTTGGTAACAAAACTATGTATGCTAGAAAAAATAAATCAAAAACTTACCATCATATCAGATACTATTGAATATTTGACATCTTGGTCGATATCCTTCCATGTTCTCACCCCAATGAGTGGTGCTTTTTTCCTTGTGTACACTACTATTTCATCAGTAAATGTGCGTGCATTCTCACCTACAGCTCCTCCACGTGTAGAGAATTGGACTTTAAGCTTCTAACTGCCCTGCTTGGATCTCTTGTGGTTGGCTGCCAATCCTTTCACAGTACCTCGTGCCTTCCTCTTTTGGGAGTCTTGTCCATCGAAACAATATACAGTGCAAGAGATTAAACAAAATCATTTACATAGGGAAAACTGAACTGAACATCAAAATAAAATCACAATAAGCATCACTTACTATCTCCCTATGTTTTCTCATGCCGAGCATTTGATGGCTGGTTCAGAGGTGGTGTTGGATTGCTATCTTGACTTGAATTTAGTAAAACTATCTGATTTGTAGGGTTGTCATATGCACCTGTAGACAATAGGTCACAAGTGTAAACTATAAATGTATTGCGAAGGACTAATAATAAGTTGGTTGACATTTTGGGAAAAGAAGGTATATATTACTAATTTCATCTAGTTGTCCTTGCACCCTTAACCATTCTTTGTAAGTCTTGATTGTGTCATCCCTGTATATATCTTCAAAATCTATGAAAGCCATGCTGCTATTAGTGATCTGGCCATTGCAATATAATATAATATAACAATTCATAATAGGGCAGCAACATAACTTACCCATGCCTTGGCCCTGCCTATGCATATTTTTAAGCCACACCTTGTAATCATCAAGTGACTCATCTATGGAATGTTCACTATTTGATGCCACAGTTCTTGGCAATTTAATGGGTGTTATGTCCACAGTTTGCTCTGTTATTTGATCTCTTGACAATACTAATCTGACCTCCCTCTCCTCTACATTACTTGATATCATTGCATTTGCATCGACATCATATTCGATCTCGTTTAGTGTTGCTACCGAGTTACCACTTCTCTTGTAGTACAAGTAGTCCCTGGTACCATACCCCAAATTTGATTTCATTGTTATTAAGTTACCAAACGTGAGGTCGTCCCTGGCTATTGTATACTGAGCAAATTGTTGTCCCCCCGGTGCCCCCTTGCAAGTGAAAGAAATAGTCCATGTTTGTTCTGAATTGTCACAAAATGTAATGAGAAACATTAGCACACCCTAAACAATATTTAAAGAAGGAACAACTTGAGAATGGCAAACAATAATGTGTCCTTCATATTATTGAAGCATCTCACTACCGTTTATTGAAGGATCTCACTATTATTGAAGTATTTTGTCAAATTCTAAATCATTGCAGTAGCATCTAGATAGACATTGTGTCGTTACCTATCGTCGTCCTGAGTGGAACGCCGGAGGTTTTCTTATGATTGGCTGCCATCACCTCCATCTTCATCGGCAGGAGGTGTCGCCGTCTTGGACAAAGGTGTTTGAAAAAGTGATATCGTCGCCCTGGGTCTAGACAATGAAGCAGGTGTTGGCGTGTTGAACGCAGGTGATGTTGATTGAGTCTCCATTGATGCAATCTGCAGTCCAGCTACATTGAACAAGTAAACTACATAGACACACAGGTACATGCATTACTCTTTCGTAAATGAAAAGTGAATAGATCAATGGCTTTAGGGTTACCGTAACTCTGACGAAGAGGAAGTTCGGGAGTCCTTGAGGTTTGAGCAACGGCGGTGGGGAGGCACATCGCGGCGGCCTCCGGGTGTGGCCTGTCCTACACCGACGCCCCTCCAATGATGACGCGACGGCGAAGACAAGCAGCGGCGACGGGTGCAGATCGGGAATAGAGTTGGAGGAGGGAAAGGAAAGAATTGGAGGAGATGGGGAGGATAATGAGGAAGTGGGGAGGTTAAGATTCGCTTTGTTCGCATAATGGGCGGGGTATTAGGCGATAAATGGCTGCATGCGGGCGTCAAGCCAATTTTCAACAAAAATTACAAAAAAAATAAGTGGGAAAAGGGTGTGCCACTAACATGAGGGACCCACTTGTCGGCGCTGGGTTCATGGTGTTCATCTTTTTTATTTTGATTCATTGTAAAAACGTTAAACGTGTTTAGATTTCGCATTTGTTGTCCAAATCAGGTGAATCTTTTTCCAATTTCTCGAAAAACTTTTTCCTTTCACGTGGTTTTATTTGCATTGTGTTACTCGACCCCTTGTATTAACATTTTGTCATTTGCTTTACTATTTACGTACTCTACAACGAACAGACCTTTTTCTAATGTGTCCAAGGTACTAGGGGCTTATGAATAGGCAAGTTGGAATCTTGTTTGATCAAATGTGTATCATATAGGTGTATCATATATATGGCATATCATATAGGTGTATCATGTTCAATGTCAGCTTCTTTGCCTTGAGGTGATTTCATGTGGGAGCTAAGACAATGTTTCAGTGCAAATTGGTAATCGATGTCCTCAAGGACAGAATTTATCGCACAAACCATCTTTTTGCAGCGTGACATCTTTACCTAGGTTTAGGTTCGTGACACCAAGATACACATATCTTTGTATTTGTATTTGTGATAAACCAAGTTAGTGATATACACTTACCTTTGTATTTGTGATAGCATCCACTCCCTCATGCACATTGTGTTAGGACTTAAGAAAATATATATTGGAATTGTATAAACCTAAATTGGCAAAAATTAGGACTAAAAAACTTGTAAATTAAAAATGAAGGAATATAAATTGAAAGAAAATGCAAAAAAATGTGTTGCATCCCTGAATTGAACCGAAGCCTACAAGTTCTAGAGTAGCGGACAAACCATTGAGCTATCACCTGATTTCGGTAAGTTTGAAGGAATTTATTCCTTTGAGTGATTATATGTCCCTACTTTGCGTGTAGGCCCTTCAACTCCCCGGCCACGCTGGTCGCGCGGTTCCCATGAAGAGCTGCCATTTTACCCGGTCCTTGGACTGGTCGTGGCCCTTCAGTTCCCCATGAAGAGACGCCGCGTTTACCCAGGACTCCATCGGTTGCTCGCGCTGGTTCCCAACGCAGGCGCGCTCCGTCTTCCGAGGGGTGCGAGTTATTGCACCGTTAGTTCCACCCACCATCACGCCTATATAAGCCCAGCCCTCATGCACAGTCAGCCGCCATTGCACCATCGTGCGTCAAGAAAGCAAAGCACCCTTCCCACACACACCTCACCCCGGCCCTCGACCCGACGCCACAATGCCTCGCCGCTTGAAGACAACATGGGTGATGCTGAACTCATCGTCCTCACGTCGCCCCCCGATGCCTCCACCGACACCATAGTCCGAGTTGAACCTCGAGGTGAACCTCGAGGACGATCCGGACCATGAGACTGCATCGGAGGAGGAACCAGAACCTCTTCCGGTGGAGGTCGTCTTCAACTCATTGGAGACAGCTCGGAAGGAGGAGGAGGACCGGCACCTCTGTGCCATAACGCAGAAGGAGACCGACGACTACATCCTGAAGCACGTCGTTGAGATCTCCAAGGAGGAGGAGCGCCGCCGCTAGGAGGAGGAGCGCCGCCGCGAGGAGGAGGAGGAGCGCCGCCGCCAGGAGGAGACCGAGTGGCGTCTCACGATGGACATGGAACGACGCCGGCGTAGGGCTAAGTGGAAGAAGCGCAAAGAGGAGCACCAGCAGTAGGGTTGAAAAACCATGATTAATCTGTCTTAGGTTGATGTAATAATTTACTGGTGCTAAAAAAACCATGTCGTCGAATCCTTTGTTTGATCATCGTCACCTTGGGTTGATACTTGCATTGCATGACCTTGTTTTATTTGCTTACATATAGGATGATATGCTACGTACTGGAGATCGAGGGGCCAACAGGACTGTTGCTCTTCTAGATAATACCGTGTTGCAGCATGTCTATCACTTGACGCTCAATCTCTCAATCTCAGTTTTCAATATTGGAGCATAGCGATACGGCCTTATGAAGACTAGGTTGGCATGTCCACTATCTACCCCTTTGAATGCATGTACACGTATGCCTATATGTCAACGTGGTTACACATACATCTCACCATCTCCTCGTCTCCTCCGCTTGTTCTTCGGTAGTTCCCAAGGCACTGGCAGCGGGGAATTCAAACTAATCTATCATGTCCACCATCTACCCCTTTGAATGCATGTGCACGTATGCCTATGAATGCATGTACACATACATCTCCCCATCTCCTCGTCTCCTCCGCTTGTTCTTCGGCAGTTCCCAAGGCACCGGGCGCGCTATGATGTTGCTTTGGATTTGTGGAAGTGGGCGAGATTTCGTCGTGTCATGCATGTGTTAGCTCCTGGGTAACCTGCAAATGTGTGTGTTGGTGCAGGTTTTTGACACGTCTGCATCAGCTCCTACGTTACAAACCCTTGGTCGTTGAGTTAAATTATGAAAGATTGACAATGGCGGAGGTGAGGAGTAGCATGGGTGACGCTCCATCCTTCATAGAGGCTATGAGATGCCGGGCGGGGTGTTCTTTTTTTTAACGCATGTTGCCAACTAAAATTTACCCAAAAAAATTGGGCTTCAGATCACAAATTCTCATACATAGCGTGCCTGTGCCAGAGGGGCCATCCACGAGAGCAACATGGGCCCTACAAGCAGCATAGCACATGGACGCAATTTTTTATCTGTGACACAGAGTTCTCCTATTCTAGTTCGGTTGAAACCCTTGCATCATCGACGCCGCCTCCTCTCATGACGTTTGGTGCCGACCATCGCCATCGATCCAGTGCACGTCCGACTCCTCCGCCCGTTCGACTACTCCACCGCCCATCCACCACGGTTGGTGCATCTCGTCATTGTAGAATAATGTCAGGTGATGATAGGAGTTGGATGTGCTTGCCTCGTTCTTCAATTGAGTGGCAGGAGAATCTCTGAAATTTTCTGGACATCACATTTGGTGGCACATCGAGAGGTGGAACTACTGCGTGTCCATGTCCTAGAAGTGTATGCATGGCATATAGACCGCGGCCTCTGGTTCAGCTTCATTTGCTTCATAGAGGGTTTGATGAAAGCTTTATCAGGGAAGGGGAAGGTTCAGATGTGGGATTGCACAACGAAGACGCACCAGCAGCCGATGTAGAAGTACACAATGACGCACCACCACCAGCTGATGTAGAAGTAGACAACGAATCCGCACCACAAGAAGTTGGAGTAGACAACGAAGAAGGCGCACTGAGTGATGACGACCGTGGTGTCACTAATTTGGTTTGATCCCTAATCAGAGGTGCTATACATGGAGAGATTAGAGATACTGATGACAATGAACAACTGAATGAACATGCGAAGATATTCTTCAAATTATTACAGGAGACAGAAAAGAAATTGTATCTAGGTTGCGAGGATGCTACTAAGGTCTCTTTTATTGTGGAACTTTTTCAGGTTAAGTGCTTGTACGGTATTAGTAACAGAGCATTGGAGGGGGTACTTAATCTGTTCACAAGGTTTTTTCCTAAAGGCCACTGTGTCCCGGACAAATGGAGAAAGTGCAAAGGGTGGTTCGAGATCTAGTCTTGGACTATGTAAAGATACACGCCTGTGAGAAGGATTGTGTGTTATTTTGGAAGGAAAACGCAAATCTGGATACATGTCCCAAATGTGGCGAGTTTAGGTGGAAAACGACCGACGACGGTGCTCACAAGGACACTGCAGATGGTGATGCTAATACAACAAACAAGAAGCATGTCCCACGTAAAATCCTATGGTACTTTCCTCTTACTCCTCGGCTACGAAGATTATATATGACAGAGAGCACATCATCACAAATGCGATGGAATAAGGAAGAATTGGTCGATGATGGCAAAATGCGTCACCCTGCTGACTTGAAGGCATGGAAGCATGTGGATAACAAGTATGGTTGGTTTGCAAAGGAAGCTCGTAATATTAGGCTAGGTCTTGCTTCTGATGGCTTCAACCCCTTTGGCATGCAAAATATTACATACACCACATGGCATGTTATCCTCATCCCTTACAATTTGCCTCCTTGGTTGTTTGAGAAATAGCCTTATTGGATTATGTCAATGTTGATTACTGGTCCAAAATCTCCTGGAATGAATATTGATGTCTATTTGAGGCCCCTCATTGATGAGCTAAAGGATCTTTGGGAAAAGGGAATTGATACATGGGATGACAAGGTAAAGAAGAATTTTAAACTACATGCTATTCTGCTTTGGACAATTAATGACTTTCCTACATATGCGATGCTTTCTGGTTGGAGCACAAAAGGCAAATTTGCATGTCCATACTGCCACAAGGATACAGATTATTTATGGTTGAGATTTGGAAAAAAAAGCACTGCTACATGGGACATCATCGTTTTTTGCCATCGGACCATCCTTGGCGCATGAACAAGATGAGCTTCAACAATGAGGTGGAAACCAGGGAGGCTCCAGTACCACTGTTTGGTCAGCAGGTATTGGACCAGTATGAAACTTTTGATCAAGTGATATTTGGAAAGGCAACATCAAAAAAGAGGAAGCATGACGAAGATAAAAGATGGCACAATTGGAGGAAGAAGAGTATTTTTTTAGCTCCCTTACTGGTCTTCTTTGCTCATAAGGCATAATTTGGATGTGATGCACATTGAGAAAAACATATGCGAGAGCATATTGGATACTTTGCTTGAAATTGAAGGTAAACGTAAGGGCAACGAGAAGACCTGACTTGACATGGAATAGCTAGTGATAAGACAAGATCAGCACCCTGTCATTGATAATGATAATTATACGTTGCCACCAGCCTTGTACTTTTTAGATAAGGCTGACAAGAAAAGTTTATGCCAATTTCTACATGGAACGAAGATGCCTGATGGGTTTAGCTCCAATATAAGGAGATGTGTTGACGCAAATGCATGTAAGGTGTCTGGACTGAAAACACATGACTACCATATTATTCTACAGAAATTGTTACCCTTAGTCGTCAGAAAGATTTTGCCCGAACAAGTCGTCATGCCATTGATTCAGCTTAGTAGGTTCTTCAGTGCACTTTGTTCAAAGGAGCTGGTGGAAGAAGATCTTGACAAACTTAATAGTTCAATTAAAGAGACTCTTTGCCGGCTTGAGATGGTATTCCCACCTGCATTTTTTGATATCATGATTCATTTGCTGGTTCATCTAGCTGAAGAGGCTAAACTTGGAGGGCCCGTGTGTTATAGATGGATGTATCAAGTTGAGAGGTATCTACGTACTGTTAAAGGCTATGTGAGAAACAAGGCGCACCAAGAAGGTTCAATAGCTGAGGGATACACAGCCGAGGAGTGCCTTTCAATAACCATGAGGATTTGTCAAATTGGACAAGACCAAACAAGGAAGGCACAACTGGTGATGCCTCTGTTATTAATCAGGTGTGTGGCGAAGTAGTTCTCGAACCAGATGATGCGGTCTTACTTGATGAGGATGATGATGCCGAAGATGACACCTACATTGACGATGGAGTTGTTGCACCAGTTGCGGTAGAAAGCATAGAAGATGATTTCTTTATTTAAATACTTATCCTTTATACAACAGTGATGTTTTTTCTAGATTTTTTTAAAACAATCTCATTGTCCAGGATAATGAATAGCTGCAGTTGGTCTTTAAACTGTTATACTCATGTTTGTTTTCTATCATAAGCACAAATATCAGCAAGCTGGACAATTTTTTTGTTTTCTAAAATTGTCATGGAAGATTTGGATGGTTATCGTCCTTGTTGACATATGAAGTGAATTAGCCATCTTCATCATTTAAACAAGTAATATAAAGGCGGCTTAATGTTGAACACACCTTAGTAGCCTAGTGGTAGATGAGTGTTTGCTTGTACTTTAGTTCCTGGGATCAAATCCTCTTTGGAACATTTTTTTGTCAATAGAATACAATATTCAGAAATGCGTGGAGCATTTTGTCTATTGCAACCATTTTGGTATATTGCAACACTTTTAGGCCGTTGCATCAGGGGTAGTCTAATGCGTGGAGCATTTTGTATATTGCAACCAATTTTGTATATTGCAACACTTTTAGGCCGTTGCATCAGCGGTAGCCTATAGCAACACAAAAAAACCATGGCAATATTAACATGATATTGCGACCATTTAGGATTGTTGTTGCAATAAGTACTTAACAATTGCAACGCCACAAAAATTATTACAACCCAGAAAATTGTGGCAATAGGAACATGCTATTGCATCCATTCGGAAATCTTGTTGCAATAACCACCCTAGCAATTGCAACACCATGGAATATTATTGCAACCCATAATAACCGTGGCAATAGTTACAAGCAAAGGCAACCAAATCCAATATAGTTGCAATAACAAGTAATTGCAACGAAAACCAATACTATTGCAACTCAAAAGTGCCATTGCAATAATGTCAACTAATTGCAACACAATTCTTAAATGGTTGCAGTAGCACAAGCCTGTTGCAACGACAAACCACACATATTGCAACAAATTTAGTCCGTTGCATTATAGGCACATATTGCAACCATTTTTTGAAAAGGTTGCAATACGACCCACCTATGGCAACCAAATTAGTGGTGTTGCAATCATGTGGCGTGGCATTAGAGGTAGAACCTTGTAGTGGCTGTTGACGATGGACCGCACCCGGTGCGCAAGACCATGGCGACCACCGAGCAGCGAGCCACCGAGTCCTTCACGGACATCAAGGACATGGTCGTGTCCGTGATGTGCTTCACTACGTGAAAAAACGGTTTGTAGCAACGGGGCAAATTTTTTGTCGGGGCGGCTAGTGATAGAGCCGCCCCTACAGTGGCGTGCTCGGTAGCCCAGAGACCGGCCGCCCTTACAAATGGAACAGCAGGGGCGGCTGGTGATATGAGCCGCCCCTACAAATGGGTCGAATTTGTAGAGGTGGCTCACTCACCAGTCGCCCCCGGTGTTGCTATTTGTAGGGGTGGCTAGTGATTGAGCCGCCCATACAAATGACCCGCGTATAAATACCTACGATTTATAGGGGCGGCTCAATCACCAGCCGCCCCTACAAATGACCCACATATAAAATAAACTGCAGCACCTTCTTCCTACTCGGGTCACTCACTCTAACCCATGAAAGAAAGGTGGGGAGGCCTCGGGCACCTTTCAAAAATTGCTCTACTAAGGGGGAAGGTTTTGGTCTCAAATCCTTTAGTGGAGAGGTTGTAGAAGGTAAGAAAATGCTATTCCACACTTTTTTAGTTTTAATGGTTGGTTAGTGAGTAATTAGAGTTTTGCTTTTCTCTCTCTTCTATGGTGCTTGAGCTACTTATGAAGCAAATTAGACCCAAGTTTTGAATGTACTTGGGTAAATTAGGTAGGGGAACAAGATCATACCCTTATTTGGTCCATGTTTCTTGATTTTAGTGAACAATTAGTTAGTTTTATGGATGTTTCATGTGCATGTAGATCTAGATCTAGGGTTTGGTTTTTTTATTAATTTTGTTTTTTGTAAATTTATGTTTGATGAAATTAGACTAGGGTTTGCATGAATGATATTGGGTAAAATATAATTGTTGCTAATTGTTGTCTTTAAAATTGTTTATTGTAATCAACAAATATGTATTTTAATTATTTATGGATAAATGGGTCATTAATTAATTTTCCTCTACCATGGTGTGTTTGTATGCTTCATGTAATTATATTTGATTTATATTCATATATATATGAAGTATATACAATTATTCTCAAGTAATAATTAATTTGATTCATTTATATTTATATATATATGAATAAGTACTCCTTTAATGTTTGTTTTATTGTTGTTGTAAAGGATGGAGTACAGGAACTCTTGGATGTATGGTTCGTTAAGGTTCAAGGCAGGTTTCCATGAAGAGGTGGATAAATTTATTGAAGCCACAAAGAAGCATGCAACGACATTGACAGAAAATAAGGATACAATTATTTGTCCTTATAAAGATTGCAAGAATAGTATGGCATGGACAGATGTGACTATCATCATATCACATTTGATTAGGCGAGGATTTGTTGAGGACTACACAGTATGGATTCATCATGGTGAAACGGTTATTGTTAACGACGAGGATGAGGAGGAATACGACGATAAAACCCTAGAATCTATGTCCCAATATTTAGCAGAGCTTAATGCATGAATGGATCCCGAGTTTGGCAATGAACAAGGTGGTGATGCTGGTGGTTGGGATGGTAACGATGAAGGTGGTGCCAATAATGATGGTGGAGCACGTGTCGGGGATGAAGATGATTTGGAGGACATGATTCGAGCCCTTGGACCAGAGATTTTACTAAATAGCCCGAAAGGTCTAGAAAATTTAGAAAGGGTGACAAAAGCATCGAAGGAGACTGTGTATGGTGTTGAAAAGGGCTGTCCGACACATTGGACATTGCTATATTTTGCGCTTGAGCTACTCATCCTGAAGGCTAAGTACGGCTGGTTAGACTGTAGTTTCAATGATCTATTGCGTCTCCTATCATGGGTGCTGCCACAACCAAACTCAGTTCCCGCCAACACATATCAAGAGAAGAAGGTCACAAGTCCATTGACAATGGGGGTTGAAAAAATCCATGCATGCCCCAACCAATGTATACTTTTTTATGGCGAAACATTCAAGTCACTAGATAAATGTCCCTGGTGTGGGTCCAGCCGGTACAAGAACAATGACCTTTACGGTGGGGACGAAGCCTCCACGGAGAAAAAGAGAAATAAGAAGGGTACAAAAAAGGTGGTACAAGAATCTCAGTCCCTAGAGAACACTCCATTAGGCAATGATGCAAAGCAGAGAAGAATTCCTACCTTGGTAATGTGGTACCTGCTAGTGACCGACCGCCTAAGACATATCTTCCTAAACCCTAAAGAAGCCACACTCATGACATGGTGGGATGATGAGCACAAGGTGGATGATGATAAGATTGCACACCCAGTGGCAAAGATTCGATGAGAAGCACAAAGAATTCAGCGATGTCCCAAGGAATGTATGGTTTGGCTTGAGCATCGATGGAATGAATCCCTTCAATGAGAGGATGATCGACCACAGCACTTGGCTAGTGATCTTGACCATGTACAACATCCCAATATGGTTGTGTCAGAAGAGAAAGTACCTTCTCCTCACTATTCTTATTTCTGGCCCTAAACAACCAGGCATTGATATAGACGTGTTCCTCGAGCCTTTCATGCAAGAAATGGAGAGGCTATGGAGGCATGGGGAGCCGATGTACGATGTGTTCCAAAAGGACTTCATATGTAGAGCAATAATATTTGTTACTGCCAATGATTACCCCATACTGTTTGCTTTGTCTAGATAGATCAAAGGGAAGACGGAATGTTTGGTTTGCTTAGATGGTACTACATGGGTGTACCTATATGCATCTAAGAACATAGTTTACCTAAGGAACCGATGCTTCTTAAAGATAAGTCACATGTACCGCAACAAATTATTCTTTAAATTTTATGACAACACCCCAGAGATTGAACCCCGTCTAGAGAGACGTCATAACGGAGAACACGTGTACAGAATGGTGAAAAACAAACGCGTCGTCTATGAAAAGAAGAATCGGGATTGGACGAACAGAGATAGAAGCACACCTCCTGTCGAAGGCATACCTTTCAAGAAACAATCGATCTTCTTTTAGTATCTGACTTATTGGCCAGACTTGGAGGTCCCCCATGTCATTGATACTATGCACGTGTAGAAGAATGTCTTTGAGAGTCTCGTTGCTACCTTGATGGACACAGGCAAGTCAAAGGATGGTCTGAAATCACGGAAAGACATGGTGCAGCTAAACGTGATGCCACAGCTTCACCCGGTACCTGAGGCTAATGGAAAATACACTCTGCCCATGACGTGCTTCAACCTAACACCAGACGAGAAGAGAGCTATATGCACTTTCCTAAGGGGGGACAAAGTCCCGACTGGGTTTTTAGCGAATGTGAAGAAGCTAGTGTCGATGAAGGACTTGTCAACAACACACTACAAGGCTCACGATTGTCATGTTATGCTGACAGTGTTTCTACCTATTGCAATCAGGGCTATAAAGCCAGAGTTCTTGAAAATGACCATCACCCGCATGTGCTACTTCTTTTCGAAGATCTCACAGAAGACGATTGGCAAGCAAGAGCTGAGTGACCTACATGAATTTGTGGTGGAGACACAAAACCAACTAGAGATGTGTTTAACTCCTGCTTTTTTTGATATAATGCCACATCTCATGATTCACATGGTTCATCAGATACAGGCGCTGGGCTCTTGCTAGTTGCATGAAATGTGGTCCTACGAGCGGTTCATGTCGATACTAAGTCGATACGTGCATAATCGAGCATACCCAGAGGGCTCCATGATAGAGGGTTACAGTACTGAAGAAGTCGTCAAGTGCTGTCAAGAGTACCTAAACGTATAGAAATGGATTGGTAAACCCGATTCTCGTCAAAAGGGTAGGCTGGCTAGGAAAGGCACCAGTGGTAGAAAAGAGTTCATCGACCATGATTACAGAGAGGTAAGTCGGGTGCATTACAGTGTCTTGCAGAGTACACAACTGATGCAACCGTACATTGATGAACACTTGGCTATCATTATGGCGGAGAGAAATGGTCATTCGGATGATTGGGTCATGAAACAACACAAGCAATGACTAACTACATGGTTGAAGGACCAAAACATACCGTCTGGAGAAATCATAGACACTATTACCATTAGTAGGTTGGCGGAGGGGCCATTGAGACAAGTGACATCTTGGAATGCTTATGACATCAATGGGTATACGTACTATACCCACGCAAAGGATAGTAAATATATGAACCAAAATAGCGGCGTTCGAATAGAGGCTCTCGATGGATTGGGGTGAAAGATTCAATACTTTGGCATCATTGAAGAGATATGAGAACTTAACTATGGAAGGGATATAACAGTGGCCCTGTTTCAATGCCGCTGGATCAAACAACACCAACTGAACAAGATCGGATTGAGAGTCCTAGACCTCGAGAATCTAGGCTACCAATATGACCCTTGGATGCTCGCTTCACGTGTTGCACAAGTTTTCTGTGTCTGACCCACAAAGTAACCTCCCCCCGAAGAAGAAGACAAAGCACGTGGTTTCCTCCGGGAAATAGCATATTATTAGAGTTGATGGCGTGGACAATGTTGAAGCTTACAATAACTATGATGAGATGCTGCTATCCATAGACTTTCCGAAGAAGATCAGTGTTGTGGAAAAGAACCGGCCCAAAGACATATTATCATGGGAACGAAAAGGTGTCAAGGGAAAAGTCGTTACAGCGGGCTAGCTAGTTGTTGAACGTGGAGTGTTTGTGTAAGTGTGTGTTTGTAAGACTTCATTTATACATGCGTGTGAGACTATATATTTATGTATGTGTGTAAGACTATATATTTATGTATGTGTGTGAGACTATATTTATGCATGTGTGTGAGACTACCCTTCGCAACATCCAGATGAATCTATTTCAACATCCACTCTATTACTACTAAAATTTTATGAAATCACTTAACACTTTATGAAATGAAGAAATTGCCAAAATAAAATTAGGAGGTCTTGACGAGTTATACAACTTTTATATTCATCACCTTTACAGCTAAAATCATTTAGTGGTTGAAAATCAGGTTTGAAGCTGTCATTTTCTGAAATTCAAAATTTGAACTGTTCAAATTTTGTCAAATAAAAAGATGACCAAAATAAAAGTTATAGATAGTGATGTGTTCAACAACTTTTATATTCATCACCTTTACAGCTGAAATCATTTAGTGGTTAAAAATCAGGTTTGAAGCTGTCATTTTCTGAAATTCAAAATTTAAACTGTTCAAATTTTGTCAAATAAAAAGATGACCAGTATAAAAGTTATAGATAGTGATGTGTTCAACAACTTTTACATACATCACCTTTACAGCTGAAATCATTTATTGATTGAAAATCAGACTTGAAGTTATCATTTTATGAAATTCAAAATTTGAATTGTTCAAAATTAGTGATAAAGATAGATTACTTGACTAAAATGATAGAGCGTGATTTTAAAAAATTTTAGAAAAAAACCATCATATTTGGAGTTAGTGTAAGGGAGAAAAACTAGTTACAAGTTTCAGCCACAGATTAAAAAGAGAAATCACACTTGTTCATCATTGATCACCATGAACAGTTGTGATTTTTTTTAATCTCGGGGTAAAATTTGTAACTAGTCTTTCTCCCTCATACTAACTCCAAATGTGATGATTTTTTTCTAAAATCATGCCCTATCAAATTACTGTATTGACTTGGTCATTCTTTTTGTTTGACAAAGTTTGAACAATTCAAATTTTAAAATTTAAAAAAATGACAAGTTCTAACAAGATTTTGAAACACCAAATGATTTCAGCTAAAAAGTGATGAATACCAAAGTTGTATAACTCATCAAGATCTACAACTTTTATTTTGATCATTTCTTCATCTGACAAAGTGATAGTAAAAATGGTTCACAAATCAACATGTCTCTCGTATAGTTTATGAAACTATGAGTGATATATGAATTTATGAACAATATTTACTAACATTTTGTTAAATGAAGAAATAATCAAAATAAAAGTTGTAGATAGTGATGAGTTCAACAACTTTTATGTTCATGACTTTTCTAGTTGAAATCATTTAAGGATTCAAAATCTTGTTTGAATTTACAATTTATTAAAATTCAAAATTTGAACTGTATAAATTTAGTCAAATGAAAAGATGACCAAAATAAAAGTTGTAGATAGTGTTATGTTCAACAACTTTTATGTTCATGACTTTCTTATTTAAAATTATTTAAGGTTTCAAAATCTAATTTGAAGATGCATTTATTGAAATTTAAAATTTGAACTTTTCAAATTTTGTCAAATGAAAAGATGACCAAAATACAAGTTGTACATCTTGATGAGTTCTACAACTTTGATGTTTAAAATTTTTTCATTTGAGGTCATTTCGTGTGCTAAAATTCTATTAGTTGTTTTGAAATTCAAATTTTCAATTTTTAAAATATTGTTTTTTAAAGAAGAAAATATAGAATTATATCTATATATATAATAAAATTGCTTATATATACATATATTTATATGAATAGAATAATCAAAAAACTAATATATAAATTTACATTGTGTTCTTTGTATATGAATGAATTACAGAATTAGTAATTAAAATAAATTAAAAAATATTTGTAGGGGCGGCTAACTCTGGAACCACCCCTACAAATCGATTTTTTAGGGGTGGCTGACTCAGGAGCCGCCCCTACAAATGAACTCCGGTATATAAACCAGAGCCCACGAGTAGGTAGAAATTTTTCTAAGTTTGGGCGCTATTCTCCTCCACGACGTCGACATGCTACCGCCTCTGTGCCCTACCTCCGCCGCCTCTGTGCCCTACCTCCACCGCCTTCGTGCCCTACCTTCGTCATGCCGTACCTCCCCTAATCCGCCTCCAACCCCCGGTCCATCTCCTGCCCTGCGCACTGTCATTCCCTCCGGCGGCTACGGTTTCCGTCGCCGTTCCCCTTCCCACGACAGCTAGGGTTTCCGCTGCCGGTGCCCATGCTCCCTCCCCCCGGTGGCCCTGGTGCCCTGTGCGTGTGCGCTCTCCCTCCGCCGGTAGCCCCGGTGCCGGTGCGCCCCGGCATCCCTGCTCCCTCCTCGATGGCTCTGGTACCCGCCGTGCGCTCCGGTGTCCGCTCTCCCTCCGCCGACCCCGGTGCTGGTGCACCCCGACGTCCCTGCTCCCTTCCTGACGGCTCTGGTGCCCGTCATGCACTCTGATGTTCGCTCTCCCTCCGCTAGCCATGGTGCTGGTGCGCCCCAATGTCCCTACTCCCTCCCCGGTGGCTCTGGTACTCGTCGTGCACTCCAGTGTCCGCTCTCCCTCCGCTGGCCCCGGTGCTGGTGCGCCTCGACGTCCCTGCTCCCTCCCCCGACCATTTGGAAGTCCATCAACCACTGTTGGCTTATAAGTAAGTTGCTTCTTTAGCATGAGATCATTGATAATATTGTGGTGTTCAATCTTTTTTCCCCATAAAATCATTTCGAAGTTCTCTAGGAGCAAAAGATATAAAATTGATGCATTACTCTGCACAAAAGAATCAATATTTTGGGCTTACAGAACTATATCACTCGTTTCACTTCATGATTTGGTCTTCATATAAAGTTTTCTAATTTCCTTTGTGACTGCATGCACAGTGCAGTAAAATGCTATACAGTGGACCAAATATTCAGTCATGGAACAAATATTGGTTGGGACACAACTAGAATAACTGCTTCACAGAATATAGAAAAAACTAACAGGCACAAATGCATAAGTACATCTAAAACTTACCCTTAGAGAATGTCTATAAGTAAAGAAGTGTTTGGAGTTTGGAAACTGATTTGCCTTCTGGATTTTGTTCTGATCTCTGTTAACACCTCTAATCTGAATATCCTACAATTTGAGCATCAATAAGGTAGCAGACTACGTTTGTGTCAATATAAACTAATTACTTACTAGTTTGACACTTACATTTGCGTCAGCATCAAAATCAAGCTCTAGCTCTCCTTCATCATCCTCCCACAAATTGTATATAATAATTTGAGTTCCTTGTTCCCCTAGGGAGCCAAACTACAGATAAGCAGCATACATGCATCAAAAACACATAAATGCCTCCACTGGAAATGAGTGTATACTATTCCCAAAGCAGAAATCATGACAACAGGAAACCTCAAATAGTTGAAAATACAGCTACATTTACAGCCATCAAATTACATCAGCTATACCTCCTGAATAAGTTATGCTTCTGTGGAATAAGGAGACCATTGTATTATTGTCTCTAAGCTCATACACCAATCAGTCAATGTTGTATGTGCCTTCCTTTTCCATTCCTTTTCTTTTTCATAGTCAATCTCTAGGGTTATGTACAAGCATCACTGCATTAGTGAAAGCTCATGTCCAATTCACTAACTTCATCACTTTATACCGAAAAAAGGAAGACCCAAGTTAGGGCCTGTTTAGACTGCTCTACTCCATGACTCCCTCCCAAATGCCTAAACGCAAACTTTTAAGTTCCTGAAATAGAAGTTCCAAATTTTATCAAAATTCCAAGATCAGGTCATGTTACATTCTTCTTCATGATAATGAAATAGAAAATAGAGAAATCTCAGTTTATTATTGTCTTCCATCAGTGTCACTTTAGTTGGTTTAAAGGCATCACCAGCTTAATTAGTTTAACAGAAATTGATTACTAGCTAGTAGCTAGATCTCGTATATAATATCAGAAAGACCGGGGAGATGATTCTAGTTGGTTGCTATGATTCTGATGTCACCTATTAATTTTTTTTTCATGATTCTTTTTCATTTCTTTTGTAGTGCCCTAGTAGGCCAGAACTAGTAGGTAACATTGATATATTTGCAGTGCACTTTCTGGATTGCGCATGCATTAGCAAACGTCACATTAGCAAACGTCACATTAGTAAATTGATGCTTCTGGCAATGCCAATGGTACCTGCTGCACTTCTACCATTGTTTCTGCATCACCAACACTATACTATTATGGTGCATCAATCTTAAATTGCTTTCTAGATTGGTATGCTCCCTTGCTTCCACGCACCCATCTCGTTCGTCCTCCGCTATTGCTTCTCTGGTTCCGTCGGCCGATGATGCAAACTATAGCAATCTGAGGTGGCTGTGGGTATTCTTCCTGTTGGTGCTTTTTTGTCTTCTTGTGTTATCTCATTTCTTTCATCAAACAGTGGGATACGTCCATTCCCATGCAACTGTTGTAGGCATGCCTACCTGATGGCTGGGATGGACGTGTCCCACGCTTCCATGGGAGCCATGAACTTGCCTCAGCAATTCATGTTCTTATTTGCCACCTGGGATGATTGCAGTTAGCTTGCAAGATGATCATAAGTTAGTTTACAGTTAGCTGAGGCCTGCATTTTTTTGCCTATGATGTCCACCATTTTTTTGACTGAGGCTGATACAATTGTGAGATCATTTTCATGCCTATGAAGATAACGGTGCCAGTTGAGTAATGGATTATGCACATTGATGACCTTGGACTTGTGAGGTACTACAGCATTGTTTCTTCTATCTTCTGCTTATGCTTCTCATGGCTGTCATCAAACCATGTGAGACATCCATGCCCAAGCAACAGCTGGGCGGTTGTGATAATCTGATGGCTGGGCTGGATGTCTCTCATGGTTTCATGCCTGTCATGAACTTGGTTTTCTACTATCTGTTTGAGGTTTGTTGTTGTCTATGTTTCTTAAGCTCCAAGTTCATGTTCAAATGAAAGGCAATTAAATCTGAGGCAAATCGATTGAACTAACCCTCATCTTATCAACATCTTATACATGCTTTCATCGATCTGCATCTATCTATCTATCTTCGATCCATCCATCTAGCACTGGTTCCTTCCTTCATCATCAACTACCACTTCTCATGTTTGCAATGATATGAGATGGATGCTACTGCTCTGCATCATCATGTTCATATATGCTCTTTATTCCCTGCTAACTAGCTCTTTTGCTGTTGGTACACCTGTCCATCATATTATTCCTTCCACATATATATCATGGGCCATGGCTGCTGCCTGTTGCATGCTACTCTACACTACTCCTACTGTCTCTACTACTGTCTTACTACTACTGTCTACTACCATATTATTCCTTCCAACTGATGGCTGCTGTGTTGATCAAATATGACATTTACTACTATCTTACTACTCCTTTACTACTATTGTTTTTAAATGACCTTTACTAGTACTCTACTGCTAATCCTACAATAAGTGTCCCTATAGTAGTAGCACTGCTTGCTGAATGGAATACCATACTTAGTTCATGGCTACGACAAGTGTCCTTGTAGTACCATTCTGAATGTAGGACTAAAAGCATTACATATTAACCTACTATAAGTGTCTAATTCTGCTGGCACAAATAATTTGGTTCATTGCATAATGGTACTGGCATTATGTATGTAGCAGGATATTTAGCTCCATGCATCAGTAGCTCAGTTGTGCTTCTGATTTAGATGCTTGTATCATTGATTATGTTTTTAGACTCCATTTCTTTATTCTGCTTAGTTCATTGGTTGAATAGTTCTACAACACTCCATTACAAAATATAAGCTTCCACCAAATCATGTTGTGGCAAGCTATTGAGATTAGCAAAAATTTAAGAGTAGCAATATTCTGCTTACTATTTTCAATGAGAAGAAAAGTGTCATCAGCATATTGTAAATGTGTCAGGCCCCCATCAATTAAGTGTGGAGTTACCCCAACCAAAAGTCCACTATCAGTTGCCTTTTTCAACATGGTAGATAACCCATCAGCAACTAAATTGAAGAGGTGAGGGGATAGGGGGTCCCCTTGTCTCAAACATTTGTAACTCCTAAAGTACTGACCCAATTCACCATTGAGATTAACTGCAACTCTACCTCCACACACTGTTCTCATTATCCAATCTGTCCACCTCTCACAGAAGCCCTTCATATGCATCACCTCTTGAAGAAAATGCCAGCTCACCTTGTCATAGGCTTTCTCAAAATCTAGTTTTAGAATTATCCCACTCTGTTTCTGCCTTACAATTTCATGCATCACCTCATGAATAACCTCTACCCCATCTAATATGTATCTCCCTAGGATGAAAGATGTTTGGTTTGGGCTGATGAGTTTGTCAATAATTTTATTGAGTCTAAGAGTCAAAGTCTTAGGGACAATATTGTAAACTACATTCAGGAGGCAAATAGGTCTAAACAGTCTGATATTGGTAGCTCCTTTAACTTTGAGAATCAAGGTGAGGATGCCATAGTTCAGCCTAGAAAGATCCAGATGTCCACCTCTTAGGTCTTGTAGAATTTCCAAAAGTGTCCCCTTGAGCTCACCCCAGAAATATTTGAAAAAGATAGCCGAAAATCCATCTGGTCCAGGGGCAGACCCATCTCTCATCCCTTTCACCACCACCTCAAGTTCTTCAATGGTAAAAGGCTTGGTCAATTCCTCATTTTCCTCTTCACTTACTTTGGACTCTAAACCCCAAAAATCATGCTTTAGACTAAATCTGGACCATGGTTCACTTCCAAACAAACCTTTATAAAAGTTAGTAATATGTTCTTGTAGAGCTTTAGTTTCAGTGATGATTAGTCCCCACCTCTTGATCACTACATGAGCTCTTCTTGACTGTATATCTCTATCAGTTCATTCTCCCATATGTATCTCTATTCCCATTCAGACTCCACCAATACCTTGTCTTCATTTTTTTGGTCTACCTTCATTATACAGAGCAACAGATCATGCTTCCTCTTCTTCAGATCACTACCCTAGTTCCCATTCCAACCTCTTAGGCTGCTCCTAAATTTAGATGAGATCTTTTGCCATTTATCAATACCATGAGCATTCTGAAATTTTGGCCATTTAGATAAAACCCAGTCCCGTTTGTTACCTGTTTCAGGGAGTAAGTTGCTTTGAACATCAGTATGTGTTGTATACAAGATATCACTTGGACTGCTACTTTTTTAGTAATATGCTTTTATAAATCACAAAATTGTTACATTATTGGAATAATTTTCATGAAAATTCAAGCCATGACAAATTCACATTATGAACTAGATGTTGATTAATACGACCTTTACAAACTTGATCTAGAGGCAGTACCTAATACACTAGTACATACTCCCAGATTATTTCAATTAGACTCTTTTGGGGATGGATAATGACCGTCTTTTGCTTTGTTTTTTGATACTAATGTAGGAGTACTAGTTTATCCTGGTGTTTTGTTTTTTTTTCTGCTAATGTACTGCTACTAGTTTATCACTGTTGATGATCAAGAACTTATAAGCAGCTACTAGTTTATCTTGGTGTTTTGTTTTCAGGCATATGAGGTAGCTCATATGATGATCGAATGGCCCCCTACTTATAAGCAGCTGTTGTTTTTTTGCCACCTTTTCTATCCTCTATGTTTGGAAAGCAGCTGCTGCTTTTTTTACACCTTTTCCTCTCTATGTTTGTTAAGCAGTTGTTGCTTTTTTTACCAAATTTGCCCTCCCCTCTCATCTCCTTTGTTTTGCCAATGATGAAATTGTCTAAGTCCATACATTATATGGAATATGAGCTGATGATCAAGAACTTGTGAGAAACTTGACATCATTAGCAGCCACCCCTACATTACCTTCTCCTCTCTTCTCTGTTATGATGCCTTGATGCTCCAAGTTCAAGATCAGATGATGATTGACATGTTTCTGAGGCATCTACTACTGCTACTACTCGTTTTTTTATATATTGTTGTTTTATAGGACTACTTTAGTTTATAGACCTTTTTGATTTCTTATACCTTCTCGCGTACCTAAAGCACACTTTCTTGCATCTATTAGAACAAAGCGCGAAATAATGTCGTGGACTCCAGATAGTGTAGCTCGATGCCCCGAGCATGATGAGCAGCCAACCTATGAGGAGCAAGCACTAGAGGACCAGCTTACTCAGGAGCAGTTCGATAATGAGTTAGAAAAGAATCTAGAGGTGATGCTTACTCAGGAGCAGTGTGACAAGGAGGAAGGGGGAGCAGAAGGAAGAGCAGGAGAGGCTGCTGAAGGCGAAGAAGAAGATGATGATGATGACTCAAAAGAGGGATATGTAAGTCCCGAGGATCCTTTCCCATGTGAAGCCAGAAGAAGGCCAACGGAGGAAGATTTGGACAAGGATTTTGACCTGAACGAGGAGGTAGGGAAAAAGCTTTAGCTTGTAAATTTTGCTAAAGCTTTGGCTGTGTTACCTCTACTAACACTTTGACCTATCATATATATAGGTCCCACCTGAAACTCAGAAAAGATGACGTCGACGTCCGCAGCATCTCGCTAGACAAGATGGAGTAGAGGAAAGGAGAGCAGAGGCAACAGCCAGAGACGAACATTGAGGCCTCTACTCCACAACCTCAAGACACAACCACGACTACCAAGCCTAAGAGGAAACGATGTGATAGAAAAACAAATCAATATCCAGATAAGGCATGCTATGTGATAACGGAGGTCGGGCCAGCAGGGGAGATCCTTGAGCCGAAGGAATAAAAAGGACGATTCCATAATGCGATCAGGGCCCTAGTAAGAGATAAATTGAACCCAGCAATCCCTAATTGAAAAGAGGTACCAGAGAAGAAAAAGGATGAACTATGGGACAGGCAGCTGAAGCTCAATTTTAGATTTCCGGAGGGTAAGCATGAACTGGTAAAAAAATACTTTCAAGATGATGGGAGAGTCATTCCGACGTTGGAGGTCGGAGCTCAACAAGAAGTATATCTAAAAGGGGTTAACTCCCTTCAACGAGTTCGGCAACTCCTAGCCAATGGGAGGAGCTCGTGGCTCAGAAGACTTCACTAGAGGCATTGGAGCTCAGTGCCCGTAACACCGAGCTGGCGAAGAGGAACAAACACCACCATCATCTAGGCCTCGGTGGCTACTGTGCCAAGGAAGAGCAGTTTAGGAAGATGGACGAAGAGGTCGCAGCTACTGGGAATATCGATGTGATGAATTTGAAGGTATGCTCAAGGAATTAATATATGCGAGGAGTACAGAATCATCCGGCGGTAATCTTAAGTTTGATAAGCTAGAGACCCAAGAGGTAGTATCAAGGATACTGAAATATGCTGAAGACAAGGAGAAGGACTCATTCAATCCTTCCAGAGAGAGGGACGAGCTTAGCCTTGGCTTGGGAAACAAGGAGCACATAGGCCGCACAAGGGGGCTAAGGAAAAGGATGACCTAGAAGCAAGGATTCGAAGAGGACAGGCACATGTACAAGAAACATGACATAGACTGGGAGACTAATCTTGAGCTCCAAGTGAAGGCTCTAGTTGCGAAGACGCTAGAGGAGCAAAGACTGTCTATGGAACCATGGATATTAATGACGCTGCTGGGAGAACTGGCATTAGTTGGCAGCCCTCCAAAAGTTCCTAGTAGCCAAGGTTCCACTGCAGCCACAACCCCCGTCGATCACATACAGAAACCAACTAGTTGCACCTTGGTGTTTCTCAGCGACCGGCAGAACATTGTGATGGAGGTGGCAATGGGTGTGGCACATCCTTCCGGTGGCTTACACCACAATAATAAGATACTACCAAACTACACTAGGGTCGAGATGCATACCATGAAGCCCGAGTTCATGTAGTAGAGGATAGACTATGCAACTCCCGAGGAGTTGGTGTTACTCAGAGACGTAATGGGGCAGTTCATCCTCTAGCACAAATGGGACATTATATTGACTGTTTCTTCGCCGCATCCCCCTCTCCCAAATTTGGAGCGAGTTGTTGAGGTCAGGGAGATATTTTCACCGTCTCATGACCACCACATTCCTGAGATGCCACATTCTTCCCCACCTCCTAGCGAGCATGTGCCTGATAAGCCACAACCTTCTCCAGCTCATACCGAGCAAGTGCATGATGAGATGCCACAGTCTTCAAAACAAGCACAGCCGATACATGAACAACGAGTGCCTCCTAAAGAAGGTGATGCACGAGAAGATGAGGACGTGCCTGAATGGGAACTTCCAAAGAAGCATCCAATCACCATAAGACCAATTTATGTTCCAATGAAAGACGTCTCGTCGGTGCACAAGTGGTATTCACATGACCAGTTCAAGCCTGAGAACCAAGTTAAAAAAGTCCCATCATGGGCTTCTGAGGAGGCCATCACTAGCAAACTCCACCAAACAGTAAAACAGTATCCAAATGTTGATGCCATCAAATAGTCAAAGGATTGCCTGAAAACATATGAAAGAGGCAAGCCCTTTCTACCAAACCTGGACATCCAGCGCCTACCACTTGGAATGAGAAGGTTCCATGAATGGTACTTGCATGTTCTCCCAACAAGCATAGACCTTGTACAAGCATGCTTCCACACCGGCACATTTGGAAGCCCAGCTGAGAAAATTGTCTTTGACTTCAATGACATGCAGACATGTTTTCACCTCGGATCAATGGAGATGAATTTAATTCGCACGTGGTGCCTGTAAGTCATTGTCCTCCCGATATGATATGAATGTAATTTTTGAATTTTGTTGTAACTAACCCACGCCGTGATTTATAGAATGCAAGTGCACATTGTAAAACAAATGCCAAGTATGAAAGCCGGGTATATAGACCCTCAAGCTATAGCACAAACAAATTTTAATTACCCTAAACAGTGGAAACTAGATGACAAAGAGCTAGCTGTTGGAAAGACCCTTCGGAAGAAAGAGCACATCCGTACGAAGAAACTAAGGGAAGAGTCCCTTAAGGTTTCGGCATACATTGCCCTGGCTTTTAAAATTCTCCAACAGCACTCTACTATATGGCCACCATACAACTTCGAGTAAGTTCAACTCTATACTTAAAGCTTTGTTCAATATATTTTATTCGATGCAAAAGAGCTTATCTAATTCTATGATTAAATCCATGCAGCAACCACTGGATTTGTATAGGCGTCGATGTCGGGAGGAGCATGGCATATGTCTTTGATTCAATAGATAGGGACCCAGTGACATACAAAGACTTCATATCGATTCTCAAAACGTATACATATCGACAATCCTTATTAGCTTATATGTTTGTATACATACTTGTAACGTTCACTTTTGGATACTAACAAATTGTATTTGCTAAAATAATTCGAACAGGGCATTTAGGTTCTATGTCACTAAACATCACGGAAGACATGATCCAGTAAGGAAGGAAAAGCTGGCTATAAAAACACTATGTATGGTAAGTGTAACTTACTTCTTCAGTACTCCATTACATGGCTATCAAAAGCATTACTTAACATTTCCATATGCAACTGGTGTATAAGCTGCAACAAAAGGTTTAAGTTGTGAAACATGAAACACATCATGAATCTTACTGTCGTGTGGAAGCTTCAAGCGATAGGCCACCCGCCCAATGCGTTTAGTAACAAGATAGGGCCCGAAATACTTGTAGGATAGTTTAGGAAATGGTCGATTTGCCATGGAACTCTATGTGTACGGTTGCAGCTTCAAGAGAACTTGGTCACCCACTTGGAACTCACTGTCAGTACGATGTTTGTCAGCCATCACCTTGATTCTATTCTGTGCCCGGGCCAAATTCTCCTTGAGGGCCTTCAAATGGAGTTCTTTGTTCTCTACTAGTTCAGCTATAGTGACTGGTGTTGTCTGTTGTATAATAGGAGCAGCACCAACCTTTGGATCATAGCCATATAGAGCCTTGAATGGAGAACATCCAAGAGAAGTATGGTAAGTAGAATTATACCACAGTTGTGCCAAAGAGAGCCAAGAGTGCCAGGTTTTGGGTGAGTCTTGGACAGCACACCGCAGGTATAGTTCAAGACATTGATTGACTCTCTCAGTCTGTCCATCACTCTGTGGATGGTAGGCAGTGCTAAGCTGTAGGTTGACTCTGTAAAGCTTGAAGAGTTCCTTCCAAAAGGCACTAACAAATATTGTGTCTCGATCAGAGACAATGGAGTTTGGAAGACCATGAAGCTTGACAATGTTGTCCATGAAAAGCTGAGCTATGGTAGAAGCTGTGTATGGATGTTTAACTGCCACAAAATGAGCAAATTTGGTAAGTCTGTCCACTACTACCATGATCACACTGTAGCCATTGGATTTATGCAGGCCTTCTATGAAATCCATAGATATGTCCATCCACACCCCCTTAGGAATTGGTAGAGGCTGTAGTAGTCCAGGTGGGGAGTGATTAGTATGCTTGGCTTGCTGACAAACAGAGCACTGCTTAACAAAATCTTCCACAGCCATCTTCATTCCTTTCTAAGCAAAGTGAGTCTTGAGTCTCTGGTATGTTGCTTTTAGTACCTGAGTGACCCCCAATAGCGCTGGAATGGAAAGCTGCTATAATCTTTGTCTGTAAGGCTAAGTTTTGGGCAATCCAGAGCTTGTTCTTGTACCTGATGATACCATTGTCCAAGCTGTAACCTGCCATATTAGGGCTTTGAATAGCCAGTTGGGTCAGCCGCTTCTGGGCCTTGGGATCAGTTGCATAAGAATGAAGTACTTCCTGCAACCAATCAGGCTTGACCATAGAAACAGCATGTAAGGTGTGGAGGTGAGCCACCCTAGATAGTGCATCTGCTGCCAAGTTGTCTTTTCCTTATAAATAATTTTGAACTATAGCCCCATCAATCGGGTCATTGCCTTCCTTTGCATATCAGAATGCAAGTTCTGTTCCTGGAGATAAGCTAAGGACTTGTGGTCAGTCAAAATAATAAATTCTTGTCTTTATAGATAGTGTCTCCATCTTTCCACTGCCATAATCAATGCCAAGAACTCTTTCTCATAAATAGAGAGATGTTTGTGTTTTTCACCCAAGGCTTTGCTAAGAAAAGCAATTGGTTGTCCCTTTTGCATCAAGACTGCCTCAATACCATCTGCACAAGCATTTGTTTCCACAGTGAATGGTTCCTAGAAATTGGGTAGGGTGAGGACTGGGGTGTGGGACATAGCAATCTTGAGTTCATCAAATGTTGTCTGTGCTTTTGGATTCCACTAGAACTGCTTGTTCCTTAATAGATTGGTCAGTGGTTTTGCAATGATGCCATAACCCTTCACAAACTTCCTATAATATCCTATTAACCCCAGAAAGGCTCTCAGTTCTATAAAAGTTGTTGGTGTGGGCCAGTGAACCATAGCTGTTGTCTTCTGGGGATCAGTGGCCACCCCATCAGCTGAGATAATGTGCCCCAAGTATTCCAACTAGCTTTGAGCAAAGGAACATTTGGACTGCTTCAAATAAAGTTGATTGGCCAACAGTGTCTAGAGAACCAGCTGTAAATGTTTCTGGTGTTCTTGTAATGATGTGCTATATATGAGAATATCATCTAAGAACACTAGGATAAATTTCCTCAGAAAAGGTTGAAGGACTTGGTTCATGATGCACTAGAAAGTAGCTGGTGCATTAGTGAGCCCAAATGGCATTACCTTGAACTGGTAATGGCCCTGATGTGTTTTGAAGACAGTCTTGTACTCATATTCAGGCAACATTCTCACCTGGTGATACCCTGACCTCATGTCCAACTTAGTGAATATTTTTGCTCTAGACAACTCATCCAGAATCTCTTCAATAACCGGCATTGGAAATCTGTTCTTGACAGTCATGTCATTCAAGTTTCTGTAGTCCACACAAAATCACCAAGACCCATATTTTTTTTGACTAGGAGTACAGGGGAAGCAAAAGGGCTATGGCTATGGGTGATTAACCCCGCCTGTAACAGTTTCTGGACCTGCTCCTCTATTTCAGTTTTGTGTTGAGGAGAATAGTGGTAGGGTCTGGCATTGATAGGTATAGCTCCAGGGATGAGTGGAATGGAATGATCATAGCTTTTGGATGGTGGTAGTGTCTGGGGATCATGGAAAACTTGGCTATGTTGATCAAGAATGTGTTGTATAGCTGGAGGTGGTTCGGCTGGTGGAAGGTTGGATGGAGATAAGGTGGCATGGGTGGGTTTGACAATAACAAAAGCCCAACTCTTATTGCCTTTGGTGTCTTTGTATAATTTAGTGGCAGAAATGGGTTTGGCTTGCAAAGGAGGGGAGATAATGCCCTAGAGTTTAACTGGTTTGTTGTGGATGTGGAACTGTAGTGTTTTCTTGGACCAATCCACTTCCATAGGGCCCCGTTGCTTAAGCCAGTCATAGCCCAAGATGGCATCATAAGTAGTCATGTCCAAGACTATCATATCACTGCATAGAGTATGCCCCTGAATATACCACTGTAAGTTCTTTACTTTGGTTGTAGTAGTCAACATGTCTCCATTAGCCAATCTTACTGTCCTTGTTGGGATTGTTACAGTAGCTAACCTAGCCAATTTCACAAAGTTGGAACTGATGAAACTATGTGAACTGCCCGAATCCAATAAAGTAAGCATAACTTTATCTTGCACAAGGGCTTTGAGCTTCATAGAATTTTCAGTATCCATACTAGAGAGTGCATTCAGAGATAAGTGACAGAAATCTTGGGCAAGAGTATCTTCAATAGCTAGCTGATTCAGCATATCGTATGTAATCTCCTCTTTGTTTGTGTCTAGATCATTGATAACCAATGCATGAACTTGAGCCTTGTGACGTTTGGGGCAATTCTCTTGGTGGCCAGGTTCAAACTTATCACCACAAGCAAAACACAGGTTGTTAGCACGCCTGTAATCCCTCAACTGCCTAATTCTTTGTAGATTGGCATTGTTTGTCTGAGGAGTAGGAGTGTCCTGCTTCTGAAACTGTTGCTTGGGAGCAGCAGTGTTCCTATTATATTTGGCCTTGGTTCTCTCTTGGATTCTTTGCTGGATCTTGGCAATTAGAGCTGCCCTGTCAACTGTAAGCAGAACATGGGGCTCTACAGTTGCTCGGATGTCATCCTTGAGACCAGCTACATAAGCTGAAGCAAAGAAAACCTCATCATAATGGCTATTGTGCATGGTAATGTTATACTGCAGTGCCTGAAAAGCCAAAGTGTACTCTTCCACTGTACCACTTTGCTTGAGGGCTAGCAGATCAGTGATGGCTGTACAAAAATCATCTATACCAAACTTAGACAAAACTACTGAACAAAATGCAGTCCAGGAGGGCCAAGTGCGACCCTGTTTGTAGGCTTGCCACCATTTGGCGGCATTGTCCTGTAAGTGCATTGTAGCATATGTGACCTTCATCTCATCTTCGGTCTTGTAGATTTTGAAGTAGTTATCATAGTTGTCCAGCCATATCTTGGGATGGTTGCCATCAAAAGTTGGGAATTGCATCTTGGGAAGTGCATGGTGCGGCGTGGAATCCTTGTGGTGATGCTGCTGTCTGTTGGATGGCTCAGTTTTCACTACATAGTCTTTGTTAGCAAATATGTTGTCAAAATGGGCCTCTTCCGTAGAACTCAGAGAAACATTCTCTGATTGATGCATTGCAGCCTCACTCTCCATCTATCGTAGTGTTAGAGAAGCCACTGCCTGTCAATTGGCCTATACCTGCTTGGATATGAGTTTCTATTCTGCCTTTGTTTCATCCACACTTTGCTTCAACTGTTGTTGGATCAGACTGATATCATTCATTTGTTTGAACACGAGGTCGAAATTTTCCATGACTTGCTCCCAACGACTCTTTCATCATCCGTGTTGGTCGACATGGCGTCTAGGATGAACTTGGTCTGAACCGAAGGCTTAGGAGGAGTCACCGTGAAGAAGCTGAGATACAGTGGACTGACTGGTGTAGTAACAGGTTTGGCCTCTGCCTCCCCAACAATCAACTACACCAAAACTGCAGACTATGCCTAGATGCATGGCACCACCAAGGAATTTTACGCGAGAACCTGTCCCGCAACCCAAGTGTGTGAGCGCGTCCCCGCCAACACCACCGCAACCCAATCGAGTAAGAATGCTACGGAATTTTACACGGGAACTTGTCCCGCAACCCTTGCAGTCCTCGATTGAGTGCCAAATGAACTCGTATCCGCCGACGACCCCAAATCGATGCCGAACCCCAGCCGAGGAAAGATGTCGTAGAATTTGATGGAGTGGTGGGTGGGAATTTGGTGGGTTGTGGATGGGTGGAGGTGGAAATTGCAGAGCTCAGGTGAATTAGTGCCACTACCGGAGCCGACCCAATTCAACCCAAAGGAGGGACCTCTGGTTCCTTCCATCGAACACCTCGATGGCGTTAACGGAGATCCCCTGCCCACCAGAATTACGAACTGCAAATCAAGGCGCCCGATCGTGGAACGTACCAAGATGGACTGAGCAACTGCGGGGAGGTGGGTGGAGTGGATTGAAGGTAGTAGGTTACCGGATTGTAGGAGTGTCGGCGCTGCTACGAGACAGCCGCCGCCGGATAACTAGCGCGGAGAAGAGCTACGGTATACAAACAATTGCAATATGGAAGCATGGAGAGTGAGTCTATGTATACAAACAACAACAACAACAACAACAACAACAACAACAACAACAACAACAACAAAGCCTTTAAGTCTATGTATACAAACACTTGTGAATAAAATGGATCGGATGGTAATGGTATTTTCCACTTCCCTCACCAAAATGTGATGCAAAATTTTCATTTCCGCAATAACTTGGTATACCCAAATCACTGTTTTAGTAACTAATATAGAGTTTCTTCATTGCTTGCCACTTCAATTTACCCATATGTTAAGCCAAACAACAGAAGTATAGAAAGCATGAGTGTTGCTAGCTAACTTACTGATGTTAAGTTTGCTCAAGAACCTCAAAACTTTAAGAACGTTTCCAGCAACCCCTCCACATATGATTTCAACTTCCTTAAGGTGTGATGATATGGTTGGTGGTAGCTCCTTTGGATTGAACCTTCCTTTAATTTGCACATTAGCTTCAAGTAGGTGAATCTGCATTATCATAAAGATTTCAACACGATCAACCAGCAACCTACATTAAGTTCTACAATGCAGAAGTTGCCAATTTAGAAACCGTTTACCTTGAAATATAGAATAAAAGAAAGCTTCTCTAAAACTGGTGAATGTTCAAGAATACATGATAGTGGATACTCATCAGGCACACACCAGTTTTCATCGAGACACAAAGACTTTAATTGATTAAAAGTAGGACAACCTTTCAAATCCCTTCTGAAATGAACTGGACAGATAGCAACCAGATAGGTCAATGAACTTTTACTATAAACATAATGTTTGAAAAAGGCGAACATGAACATGATGATTTGAGGTCTCAGCATACCGTGTCAGGGGAAGCTATCAACACCAAATCCTCTGCTTGGGACACGGCACGCAAAATCACACAGGCACTGCCATCTCGTATGCAACCTCGGCAGCTCTTATCACAGTCCACGTAGCTGACATAATTAGGAGCAGGACTGCTACATAAGTCTTCACAAAGCCCACGGATTCCAACAGTTCCCTTAACCAACAAGGGCATTTTCTGAAGTACAGGGGTCATGCCAAAAGTGACTTCTAGCACCAATGAAGCAAGATTTGGGGCAAGAATTCGTGCTCGGGAACTCGGGTTGAATGCGCCTCTGATATTTAGATGCCTTAAGGACGGGGATGAGATCCTTTCAGCATGCTCCAAGCAGGAGTCTTGAATATGTAGATCTTGCAACTCAGGACATCTCGAGAAGTCAAGAAAATCATCATTGAACACTAGGCCGCGAAGCTCTAGCTTGGTCAGGTGCCTGGAGGCGAGGGGTGGGTCATCCAGCCGGAGCCGAGCCACAGGACCTACATGGGTATTCCCAAGGAAGCTGAGCCGCAGGACCTGGACTTTGCACTGCACGGCGTACCTGACCCAGAGCCTCACGCGGCGAACGTCAATATCGTCTCCAGCGACCCTGAGCTCAAATGTCTCCAGAGGTGAGCTTCCACGGAGGAGCAAGAGGCTGTCGACGAACTCCCGGACCTCCTCGAAGGGCACCGGCGCCTCCCCGTCGGCGCCGACGATGCGCAGGTCAGTGGCGGACTTCCAGAGATGGAGCCAGCGCCGGGCGAGCACGCAGGTCCGCACCGCCTTCTGCGCGGGGAGGAAGGAGAGGACGTGGCGTAGGTTTCGTCCGGGAGAGCGCCGATGCGGTCGCTGCCGCTCGCCGGAGCTGCTTTCCGCGCTCCCTTGCGCGCTTTACCGGCAGGCATTCCGGCGGCCGCGGGGAGGATGCTTAGCTCCGCAAGGCAAGAGGCGATGGGGGCGAGCTGCGAGATTTGGGAACGGAGCAGATTGGGGCTTTTGCGGGCGGCGGCACGGACGATTTGGGGGAGTGCTGGTTGGCACCTACTGTAGCTAGGGTGGAGCCATATCTGCGGTGGTGCCGGGCAGGCAGCGGCGGTGCAGCTGTGGAGCCGTGGAGGTCGTCGGGACTGGGCTTGCACTCCATACATGTCCAGCACCACACCCGGCTGCCATCCATGTGTCCGTGGGCTGGGCTGGGCTGGGCTGGGCTGCGCGGAAAATCAGGCTTCCTCGATGGACCATGGCTTGTAACGACCACGAAAATCGATCACGGTGCATCAACGGCAGCCGAATGGTGTAGCATGAAGGCCGCTGTACTAGGAAGGTGGGTCCCCAAATAACACACGGCTTAGGCCCTGTTTGGTTGAGCTGTGGCCGTGGGAAAAAGCTGCTGTGGGCTGTGAACTGTGGAAAAGCTGCTGTGGGCTGTGAGCTGTAGAAAAGCTGAAAGCTGTTTGGTTAAACAAGTATAAAATATACCTTTTATCTTTATCTCTCTTGAAACAACTGTGAAAGAGCTTTTTATTTCACCAATTTCGAAAAGCAGAAAGCCAAAAGCCAAAAGCAGGGTCAAACCAGCTTTCAAAAATGAACTACGGAAAAGCAGCTGCTTCTGAAAAAGCACCCTCAAAAAGCAGCCCCTTTGGTTGGGCTTTTGGCTTTTGGGGCCAAAAGCCAAAGCCAAAAGCCCAACCAAACAGGGCCTTAAACTGTCTCCAACAACCACGACCTAAAATACAAGACTCATTCGTACTTTGGGTAGCGCTACAGATAAAGGGTTCAATATCTATTTTTGGTTTTCTCCAACAACAAGACCCAAAAGACAACACTTTCTGCAAATGGGTCTTCAGGAAAGAGGATACTCAGATTTGGGTTATACCTCTCCTGGCACTCAAAATGGGTCTTTTATATAGGTACTCTATTGGAAGCTATAGGTATTGTGTTGGAGACCCATTTTAGGTTTGGGTTCTGTAACGGGTCTACCGTTGGAGACAGCCTTAGCTAGCTCTTTTATATATTATAATAAAATTTGATTCTTTAGTAAAATATTTTTAAGGTAAATAGTTCTTTCGGGTTCACCAGTTGAAGCTTGGGGTCACCTTCTGTCTGAGGGCCTTGGATAAGTTGATCGAGTTGACTTGAGTTGTCCGGAGATTCTCGTAGGGTCTTCTAGTTTGCTTCTGAGGATTCCATCATCGAGATTAGAGATTAGAGTCGAGGGATTCTCATTGCTCTAACAAGGTTAGCCTTGAAGAAGGAGAGCGGAAAGAGAGTGATCTCGTAACGGGATGAGTCGAGACTCGAAGTTAGAAGATGTTTTGGGTGATTAGCTAGGTCTACTTCAAGGATCAAGGAGGTCACAGTTAGGAGTTAGGGCTTCGAACGTTGTTTTTGCAAAGTTTAAATTTGGAACGACAATCGGGTCGTGACAATGAGGAGCCAGAAAAATCTTATAGTGAAGATTATATTATTTAGGTATAAAAGATATGCATATACAGTTAAATGAGCCAGTTACATGTGACGACTAATCTTTCTATAAGAGATGTCTAATAATTACTAATAAACAGGACTACCATGGTCATTTGAGTTCCATACTAATATGTCCAAAAATATCTAGAATGATAGGGGTTTTTTTGAGAGAGAGAGATAGATACATAGATAGAGGATAATTTTAGTTGGTGGGTAAACTTTAGAGAGGGTGTAAAGTGAGTCTTGTCCCGTTCCGATGTTTGAGGATGAAAATAGAAGTTATAGGAGCATACAAAGTTACTGTACTTCGTTCTTCTCATTAACCGTGAAAGCTTCTTGCGCCACCAGAAGTGATTTCAACTCTCTGCACCAAAGAAAAATTGCTAGCTAGTTTTTGTTTCCAATCTTGCTACCTCACGCCGTTTTTGAATCGTGGCACACAATAGCAAAGAGATAACTGAACGGCTGGATTAGGCCAAATGAACAAGAATCGGCTCAGATTGCCCCAAAAAAACCCCACGTAAGTAGTAGGAGTGCAATAGAACTAACATGTCAACTCATGGTATCCAGTCCAACTACAACTAAAGTAGATAGCCAGATTTTGAGCTCGGTCCCCGTCGGCACCTACCCGTCGAAGGCATCACCGGCTCGAACGGCTGTACAGCTTTATATTTCATTTTTTTTCCTTAATTTGGGAGATGAAATTGCTTGATCATTTCTTAAAATCAGTAGAAGTGAACAAGGTGCAAGCAATTTGTGCAATAATATAAGATCGGTATGCAATATGTGCATCCGAATCATGCTCATTTCATTAATTGAACAGGGCAACCAGAGAAGTCAGGGAGATTATTTGGAATACAGGAACCTACATACACACAGACGAATCTCCAAACTTTTTAAGTCAGAACTTAGAACATCATTGGACGCCATTTTACACATCAAAGTTACAATCCATGGGCATTGAGTACCAGGCCACATATGTGTCTCATTTAGGAAGAACCAAGACAATAGGCATGCACATAACAAGAAGATACATACTAACAGGGTTGATCTTGCATACTACCAGGAAATGAACAGCTAGACACCCTGAGCAAGCTGTGCTCAGGAAAGGTTTGCAAGAAACAGCATAGCACGATAAACCAGATCCAGCAAGATAATAGTTAATAGGAACAACTAATCACTGACTCTTAAGTTGCCATTACACGGATAGAACTGGGAAACAATCATAGAGACAAAAGGCGCCATGCTTACTCAATTGCCAGATAAGTGCTTCCCCGGATGAAATTTATCATGTCCAAGTAGATAATCTTAACTTGGTACAACAAGTGGAGGAACTTAAAACAATCCCACAGGAAGAAGGCAGCATTCTTATTGTAATTAAGTGGCAGAAGTTTGGTCTTCAGCTTTAAGCTTCTATTCCATGAAAACTAAAACCTGTACAAAATTGAAAAGCATAGTGAGTGACAAGGTGTATCATCTGACAAATGATTGCGAGGTAAAAAAAGGCAAGTAAAGATGAGATACAGAAAAAGACTAGCATATGAAAATTTCACTTGACTAAACTGTAGTGAACTAGAATATTCCAGAGCTGGAGTTATAAACAACTAAAATGTAGGTACAGTAAAAACCTTAATAAATTACTTTGTGCACTCAAGGGCATGATAATTGACATCTTCAGGACACTGGAAGTCTTTGACATGAAACTTTGAATTTCACCAAAATAAGTATCTTGGTATACTATTGTGTTTTTGACATGCAACTTTGAATTTTACCTAAATAAGTATCACGGTATATTGTTGTGTTTTTTGATATGCAACTTTGAGTGCCACCTTTTAAATAAAACATGTTTGCACAGACTTGTAAAAATAGCGACCCATATAATTAAACATTAAGTTATATATTTATAGATGGAGGCAGTATTTCATTAGTTTTGAAGTAACATCTTCACTACAACACTACTAGCATGAAAATCAAGATATTCATTAGAGACAGAAAGCCCTTAATGTAGAATCTTAGATGATAAGGTGGACAGCAAAGCTAAGAAATTAAAATAGCCAAATGGAAATGGATTTGGGTATCGCATCATTGTTTATTTGTATCCTTGCATAGAACTCTTCTATTCTCATAACTGTTCAAACAGCACATGGATACAGCTTTTTAAGATTGTGAAAACAGATTCAAGGGTTCCCAAGTATGATAATGGTAACCCAATGATAATAAAAAAGACTGAGGGAAAAAGATAAATATTCTACTAAGACACTCATACCCTAGCGAGTGTAAGCGAGTGAGGGAGAGAGGGGGGAGAGACTCCCAATGAGCAAAGAGGGGATTATCAACTGAACATCTGAATTTAACAGTTACTCAGCACAGCTTAGAAATTACATATATATGAGGTACTAAAAAACTGACATGGACATATTTGTGTCATGGACTCATGGTACAGAAATTATTAACACATTATACGACTGCTCTGCCACAAAAAAAGTAGTGAACATGTTTTCTTTCTCTAGCTGAGTTCATTCGTTTTCCTACATATGTTACAAGTTACTTTGTTGCTTTCACTTTCCCACATACAGAGGCAAACAATTGTAATATGGAAGCATGGAGAATGAGTCTATGTGTACAGACACATGTGAATAAAATGGTTCTGGTATTTTCCACTTCCCATCACCAAAATATGGTGCAAGATTTTCATTTCCACAATAACTTGGTATACCCAAATCACTGCTTTAGTAACTAATAAAGAGTTCATGGCCTGCCACTTTTACCCATATGTTAAGCCAAACAAAATGAAATATAGAAAGTGTGAGAGTGTTGCTAGCTAAATTACTGATGTTAAGTTTGCTCAGGAACTTCAGAACTTTAAGAACGGGTCCATCAACCCCTCCACAAATGATTTCAGCTTCCTTAAGGTGTGATGATATGGTTGGTGATAACTCCTTTGGATTGAACCTTCCTATCATTTCATTAACTTCAAGTAGCTCCCTCTGCATTATCATAAAGATTTCGCCAAGATCAACCAACAATCTACATAATGTTCTATGATGCAACAGTTGCCAGTTTAGAAATTGTTTACCTTGAAATATAGGCAAAGCAAAAGCCTCTCTAAAACTGGTGAATGTTCAAGAATACATGCTAGTGGATAAACATCAGGCACACACCAGTTTTCATTGAGTCAAATACTTCAATTGACTAAAAGTAGGGCAAAGTTTCAAATCCCTTCTGAAAATGAACTGGGACAGATAACAACCAGATAAATCAATAAATCTTTAATATAAACATGATGTTTGAAAAAAGATAAACATGAACATGATTATTTGAGGTCTAAGCATACCTTTTCAGGGCAAGCTACCAACACCAAAGACTTTGCTTGAGACATACCATGCAAAATCACAGAGGCACTGTCATCCCGTATGCAACTTCCGCAGCTCTCATCACCACAGTTCCCGTAGTTAGAACGGCTGCAGTAGTCTTTACAAACCCCGCTGATTCCAATAGCTCCCTTAACCAACAAGGGCATTTTTCTGAAGGGGTCCTGCCAACAGTGACTTCTAGCACCAACGAAGCTAGATTTGGGGCAAGAATTCGACCTCGGGAACTCTGGTTGAATCTGCCTGGTCTTATACTTAGGTGCCTTAAGGACTGGGATGAGATCCTGTCGGCATGCTCGAAGCTGCAGTGTTGAATCTGTTGCAACTCAGGACATCTCAAGAAGTCAAGAAAACCATCATTGAATTCTAGTCCGCGGAGCTCTAGCTTTGGGGAGATTTAACTTTTTACCACATCGGTGTTTTGGACCGGGATCCTCAACCAACTGAAAGTGTACTGCGTGTTTCTAATTCTGGACGGTGATGCAAAGAGATACAAGATTTATACTGGTTCAGGCAATAGATGTCCTACGTCCAGTCTAAGAGAGTGATCTTATATTTCTTGCACCGAGGTGCTTGTAGTAGGGGCTTACAAGCTGGGCGAGAGAGGGAGCTAGTCCTAGGTCTCTGCGTGGAGTGGCGTGGGTTGCTTGAGATGTTGATCTCTTGCAGTGAGGGAGCGTGTGTCTTACAGAGTGTTGTGCGTGGCTTGCACCGGTGTCTCCCTCCTAGAAGCGGCCCTGGTTACTCCCTTTTATAGTCGAAGTGAGGCACAGGGGCGGTACATGTATTCGCTACGTGGCGTTCTTCGATGGGGGCGGCATGTCCGAGCCCTACAGCTTGTCACTGTGGCGGCGTGGTCGTTGGAGCGGCCTTGTCCTCTGTGCACTGGAGCGACGCGCCGGTCACGCCTGATCCTGTGCAACGTGGGAGCTCCTGTGGTGGCAAGCGCGCCTTCTTCTGTAGGAGGGGTGTTGGTTACTGTATGTTTGACCGACGCGGAGTGCCAAGGCCGGGTTGATGCGATGGCGCGGGTACGCTGATTCCGAGGCTACAGGAACTTGGCCCTGTGCACGACGTGGGAGCTCCTGCGGCTTGACGCAGGGCATGGCGCGTACTGCGGACGACGTGCCGGTCCCAGAGTGCTGACAACGTAGAGAGCCGGGGCCCGGTCGATGCAGAGGCTGGACCGTCGTGGGGGGCTCGGCAGGCGCGAGTCCCGAGGCTACAGGAGCCCAGAAGCGGATAGCCGAGGCTCGGATGGAGCAGTTGGTCTTGTTCGTTGATTCCGAGGCTACAGGGACCTGGACTTGACTCTCCACGCCGCGCTGTCCTTGGAGCAGGGGTTAGGTAGCACAGTGCAGCATGGGTGTCAGCCATGGGCACAGTGCCGAGCACAGCGGCCGGTAACCCCTGCCCCGTCCTGTCTCGGACTGCATGGCGTCGATGTGACTCCCGTCTCGTCGGCCACTCCGATGTATCGTGCTGTTATTAGGCTGACGTCGCGGGAGTGGTTGGACGCGTTGGTTGGATGTAACATCCTGTCAGAGAAATCGGTCAAGGCGGCAATGATGGGGTTGATGCCGAGCCGGCCTCGAGCGAGTTGGCAACTGAGCGCTCGTCCGAGGCCTCGTGGCGCGGGGCCTCGAGCGAATCGGAGAATCGGTGCCCCGTCCGAGGCCTTGTGACACGGGGCCTCGGGCGAGTTGGAGAATCAGAACCTCGTCCGAGACCTTGCGGTTTGGTTCTGGGCCGAGCCTGCTTCGGGCGAGCCCGGATATTTGTTCGAGGTGGGCCGGGCAGTCCAGCCGGGCCTCAGATGTGGCGGGTTTGCCTGCGGTTGTTTTTTTTTGTTTCGTTATTTACAAGGTCTAAGCAATTTTTTTGTTCTTGCTTAGGGTACCTCTTATTATGGTATCCGACAGTAGCCCCCGAGCCTCGGGGGGAGTGCGAGCACTCTCCCTGAGGTTTTGATGAGACTTGGCTCGCAGCAACTCCCGTCAGGATGGTGTTTCATACTCGAGGCTTCGGTGGGTGCGCGCGAGCGCACCCGCCGGGTGTAGCCCCGAGGCCCTGGAGGAGTGGATTTACTCCTCCAGGGGCTTTTCTCATGTTGAGTGAGGGGTTTTATCACGTTTGCTGAGCCCCCGGGTGCGAGTTCAGGTCGCTGGGCCTTGGTTTGGTTGTAGGAAGAGCCCTCGAGCCTCTACTCGGAGCGAGAGGGCGGTCAGGAGTTTCTCTATCTTTTTTGTGCGGTCCTCGCGCACCCTTTTCGTTCGGAAGGAGGGGTGGAGTGTGCCAGGCTACCCTCGATGGGCGCGAGCAGTGACACCTCCGGTGAGCTATTATCGGGTAAGTCTGAGTGGAGGCCCATGCCCCATTCGATAGGGGTCGGCTAGCGATCTAGAGACGCACTCCAAAAGTACCAGAGGGCTTTTCTAGTGGGTCCTAGGGCCGTTCAATTGGCCCCAGGGGCTCGATGCCTCCCTACGGTGGGATCCCATTCAGAGACCTCTCTACCGGTCTCGGACACGACTTAGGGCATCCCAAGCAATTGCTTGCTTGGGCCTCAGCCATATACGGGCTCGCCCATAGTCATCCCTGACTCTATTTGTCCTAGGGCGGCTATTGAGACCCTCGGGGGCCCAGCCTTTGAACCCCTGGACCGTAACGGGCTCGATGCCCAGTTCCTTAGTCGTTTTATCGCATTTGCAAGCCCCCGAGTGTGAGTTCGGGTCGCTGGGCCTCGGCTTGGTTGCAGGAAGAGCCCCCGAGCCTCTTCTCGGAGCAAGAGGGCGATCAGGAGTTTTCCTGTCTTTTTTCTACGGTCCTCGCGCATCCTTTTCGTTTGGAAGGAGGGGTGGAGTATGCTAGGCTACCCTCGGTGGGCGCAAGCAGTGACACCTCTGGTGAGCTGTTATCGGGTAAGTCCGAGTGGAGGCCCATGCCCCATTCGATAGGGGTTGGCTAGTGGTCTAGAGACGCACTCCAAAAGTACCAGAGGGCTTTTCTAGTGGGTCCCAGGGCCGTTCGATTGGCCCCGGGGGCTCGATGCCTCCATACGGTGGGATCCCATTTAGAGACCTCCCTGTTGGTCTTGGACACGACTTAGGGCATCCCAAATAATTGCTTGCTTGGGCCTCGGCCATGTACGGGCTCGCCCATAGTCATCCCTAACTCTGTTTGTCCTGGGGCGACTGTCGAGACCCTTGGGGGCCCAGCCTTCGAACCCCTAGACCGTAACGGGCTCGGTGCCCAGTTCCTTAGTCTGAAAGGAATCAGGTGGGGAATACTCCCTTCCCATCGGCTGACGACGGCGGGTGCGCCTTTTGAGGTGATTTCTCGGGGAGACGGAACGGCGCCTGCCGTGACATGGTGTCTACAGATGGGACATTACCGTACGTGCGTGGCTTGCGAGAAAAAGTAGGGCGCGTGGGCGGTTTGGCCGGATCCGCATTAACTGCGCCAGATCTGGGAAATAATCTTCCCGGTTTCATCGCCCGCCCATTCGCCTTCTTTCTCCCCTCATAAATACGTGACGAGCCATGCCCCTGCCCCTCCTTACCTTTTCTGCCTGCATTCACGTTTTCTGCCCTCGAGCGGTTGCCAAGAACAGCGGAAGAGAGCGCCGGGGAGAAGAAGGGAGAAGGGGGAGGAGAGAGAGAGAGAGAGAGAGAGCGAGAGTACGCGTTACCGCTGTAGTCGCATTCTCCACCATTCCCATGGTCGCGACGCTGTTGTCGTCCAGGCGGATCCTTGGGGTCCATCTGACGTGTCTGCGGCGACGCTACAGTCGCTCGTCGACGACGGTGTCCTCCGCCCGGTCACCGACCCCAACAGGCCGGAGTGGATCACTCTAGGGAACGAGCCGGAGCCGAGGCCACGCGATGGCTACGTCGTGAGCTTTGTGGCCTTTCACAAGCACGGCCTCGGCTTGCTGGTGGATTAGTTCATGTGGGCGCTCCCGCATTACTATGGTGTGGAGCTCCACAACTTCAACACCAACTCCATCACGCAGGCGGCCATCTTCGTCGCCGTCTGCGAGGGGTACCTGGGCATCGCCCCCCACTAGGAGCTGTGGCTTCACTTCTTCCGGGCGGGGCTAACCACCAAGCCGACGGGCACAATGGGTATGTAGAAGGCGTTGAGGGCCGGCGGCTACACTATCCAAGTGCGCCAAGACCGGCAGCCCTTCTACATCTCGGCCTAGCTCGCATCGTCCAACCGCCGCTGGTACAACAGCTGGTTCTACCTCCACAATGATGACGGTGGGCTTCCCCCCTACATCGGGCGGGTTGTGGAGAGCCAGCCGGAGAGGTGGAGGTACGGTGTCCTATTGGCTAATTAGCCCAAGCTGCAGCCGCTCCTGAGGGCCCTAGAGAGGCTACGAGGCCGTGGCCTTATGGCGGCCATGGTCGTGGTGGCCTTCCACCACCGGAGGGTGCTGCCGCTGATGGCTCGGCGGCAATGCCTGTTCGAGATGACACCGGATGAGCCGATTGACGGCGTCTAGTTGTCCGCCGTCGCCCTCTCCGACGAGGAGATTCTGCATCGGGTGAGAGAGACAGTGGAGGGGCGGATGAGGAGCAGTGGTCTAACCCCGTTCCCGATGCGCCCGTCGTGGGGGTATATCTCTCTAGTAAGTTGCGTGTTGCTGCGGCCTTCGAGGCCTTCTCGCTCCTTACATTTTTGGTCCGTTCCCTTATTGCGTTTGTCGTTCCTACAGGGGATGAGGGATGTGCGAGCCTCCCCACCGCCCATTCCCGAGGACGCCGAGCGGTGAGCCGAGAACAGGGCATGCGCCGAGGCGTACAAGGAGCGGAAGGACACCGAGGAGGCAAGGCGCAAGAGGAAGAGCCTCGAGCACGAGGAGCTAGAGAAATGTCGCCGGCAACAGAGGCACAACGGTCTCTCGGAGGAGCCATCTCCGTCATCATCGTCGATGGACCTTTCGAGCGACAACGACGATGAGAGCGAGGCGGGGCGGGATCCCCTGGACCACCTCCCTAACATCAGGGAGACGGCGCCTGGGGCGTCAGCGAGCGGCCCAGCGTCTCTAGGAGGAGGAGGAGAGGGCGCCTCGGGGCTGGCGATCACCCGCCCCAGGGCCGAGGCCGACACGCCCGAGACACGGTCGTCGGAGAAGCGCGCTATCAGTCCAATGGGCTCGACGGTGGAGGTGGAGCGGGCAACGGCGGGGGCGGCTCAACCACCTTCGCAGAGGGCAGAGGAGGCGTTGGAGTCTGGCGAGGGCCGGCCGGTACTGGCAGAAACGGCGGGCGCGCCACTGCCACTGCCACCGCCACCGCCACCGCCGAGGACGAGGGACGCGGTGCGGAAGGTATTGGTTCCCCGTTCGAGGTAAGCGTTTTCAGCGGGTTTCGCAGCATTTCCCACTCATTCTTTGGTCATATGCTAACCTCGCGAGTGGTTTGTTTTCAGCCAAAAGCGTCAGGCGGAAGCGCCCGCCCTGGCGCCACTTAAGGCGCTCAAGGTGAGCACCAGTTCCACCGCTCGATGGGTGGTGGACGTGCAGGCCACCTTGCAGCGTGGCGCGGCGTTGGCCAGGGCCGACCCAAAGGAGCCGGTCGCCCAAGGAGAGGCCACCGAGGCGGCCACGGAGCAGGCGGGGGAGGAGGTGCCCAGGACTTTCGAGGCCGAGGTAGCAGAGGCCAGGGCTTCCGAAGTCGAGGTGGCAGACACCGGGGCTCCTAGGACCACCGAGGCCGAGGTGGCGGAGGCTGGAGCTCCTAGGACCACTGAGGCCGAGGTGGCAGAGGCCGGCGTGGGCGCAGCGGAGCCAGCGGCCTAGGATGCAGAGACAGAGGCGGGGCAAGCTTCGGTACCACCCCCGGTCCGAGACCTGCCACCGTCGTAGGAGAGCGCCCAGGAAGTGGAGGTTCAGACAATCTCCTCCAACGATACTTCCCGGGGGAAGGAGGTGGCGGACGCCGAGGCAGCCAGCTCCATGGAGCAGCCAGTCCTGACTCCTGTCGAGGGGAGCTCAGCCCTTGTCCGGGTCCGACCCGAGCCCCGTGGGTGGGACAGCCCGCGTGTTCTGTGGCAGAGCCAGGATGAGCCTAAGGGGGAGCCTCTGTTCGCCCTTGAGGACATGGCTGAGGGAGGGCGCTGGAGCTCTCTCGAGCAATTCCACCAACTGGCGGAGCGATCACTGCGGACAGCGCTGTCCGTTGTGGCTGAGGACTTGCCCGGTGTTGCCCAGGTACGTGCTTTCCTCTCTTGTGCCGCGTCGTCTTTCTTCTGAGTTCTCTCGTAGTACTTGACGTGTGTTTTGCTTATCTAGGAGCTCGAGGCCCGGTCCCTCGAGAAATCGATGTTCCTCTGACGGGAGAGGGACATCTAGGACCAGCTCCGGCAGTAGAAGGATCTGCTTTCCGATGCCAATGAGCTTCTGTCGGCGTGGAGCACGGAGGAGGAGGACCTCCACCTTCGCTGTGCTGACATGAAGGCCGAGGCGGCCACGGCTCGGGAGCAGGCCGCCCCTTTGGCGGTGCGAATCAAGGAGCTAGAGGAGGAGCTGACCCGGGTGGCCGGCGAGCGGGACACCTTCAGGTCCTGGGCCGAACAAGTGGTGGCCTCTGCCAAGGCTATCGCCGGGCAGCTGGGGGCGGAGCAGGGTGCGCACCTGCTGACAAAAGGTGCCCTGGCTGAGGCTGTCAAGGTGGCCGAGGCCTCCCGGGTCGAGGCATTAGCCTGAAAGGAAAAGGCCGAGGGTGAGTCCTATTGAGCCGCGCCCCCTGTTTTATTTTTTTCTTGAGTTCGACCCCTAACTCCCCGTCGTGATGCAGAGCTGGAGAGGGAGGCTTCCAAGGCGGCCGAGGCCTCTCAGGTCGAGGTCCAAAGCTGGAAGGAGAAAGCCGAGGGTGAGTCTCATAGGCCTTCGCCCCTGTTCGGCTTGTTTCCTTTTGTGCTTAACCCCATCCCGCTTGTCTCGGCATAGGTTTGGAGAGGGAGGCCTTCCAGGCAGCCGAGGCCTCTGTCGTAGTGGAGGCGATGCTCGAGGCTAAGATCCGGAAGCACAACGCGCTGCAGAGCGCTGCCCACACCGCCTGCGAGGCCCTAGAGGTCGGGGGTCGAGTCAGGCAGCTCCCTCAGGAGCTGCCTGATCACGTTGAGCGGCCGCGTCCATGAGTGGCTTCGGGGGGCGCTGCATATGGGCGTCAAGCACGCCCTGGCCATTGTCTCCTCGCACTACGCCGGTGTCGACCTCGAGGCCATTAGCGATGCTTACGTCATGGCCGAGGATGACGAGAAGGCTGAGGAGGAGGTCCTGAAGCTAGTGGAGGCGGCTGAGGCTCCTAGCACGGCGCTGGCCCGGCTGTTCGAAGAGGAGGTGGTTCCTCCTACGCCGACCGCTGATGCTGGCAACCCTAGGTTTTGATCTGGGTCAAAGGGGCCATGTAAATAGATTAGGACTTACATCATTGTACCATAATGCTTGTGGCTGTCGAGGCCTTTATAGTACTTGTGTATATATGTTTTTAATCGTTTTCTATTATATTTCCGAGCCTCTGCCCTCTGTCTCGTTCTTGGACAAATGCAAAAAACTTCTTTGGAGCCAAAGCTACCTTTCGGGCGAAAAGGTGGTGAGGGAGTTGCCGTAGCCTAGAGGTGTAGGCCGTTCTCACGGCTCGGACGGCCTTTTGGCCCCGAGACAAACTTTCGGTCCTTAGGTTTTTTACGATAGCTTTGTCGGAGTACGTGAGAGAGTTTGGCGTAGAAATTTTTTTTTCAAAGAACGACTAAAAATGGTGTCTGGGACTTAGGGGGGGTTCCCCCCTTCTAGCCCACGAGGGAGGCTCGGTTCTGTAGAGGCAGAGCCGAGTCTCCCTTATAGCGTTATTGTAACGCTGAGCCCCTATCGATGGGCTTGGGGGGTTTCTCGAAAAATTATAACAACTAAAGAATGCTTCTTTATTGTATTTCGAGAAACAATGTATACAATGCTTGGGAATTTAAGGGTAGAAGCGACGTAGTTATTCTATGTTCCAAGCATTGGTGAGGATTTCACCCTTCTCGTTGGCTAGCTTGTAGGTCCCGGGCTTTAGTACTTGGGCGATGATGTACGGCCCCTCCCATGGCGGGGTCAGCTTGTGGCGGCCTTTACTGCTCTGCCTCAGTCTCAGCACCAGGTCACCCACCTTTAGGTTTTGGCTTTGAATGCGCCGGGCCTGGTAGCATCATAGGGCTTGCTGGTACTTGGCCGAGTGTAGCAGCGTGATGTCTCGGGCTTCCTCCAGTTGGTCGAGGGCGTCCTCGCGGGTAGTGCGGTTGCTTTGCTCGTTGTAGGCCTATAGCCTCGGGGAGCCGTACTCCAAGTAAGTGGGGAGGATGGCCTCGGCTCCATAGACCAGGAAGAACAGTGTGAACCCCGTGGCTCGGCTCGGTGTATTCCTCAGGCTCCAGATGATCGATGGGAGTTCAGTGAGCCATTTCTTGCTGAATTTCTTCAACCGATTGTATATTCTCGGCTTGAGACCTTGTAGGATCATGCCGTTTGCGCGTTCCACTTGGCCGTTTGTCCTAGGGTGTCCTACGGCCGACCAGGCCACACGGATGTGGTGGTCATTGCAGAACGTCAGGAACTTGTGGCCGGTGAATTGTGTCCCATTGTCGGTGATGATGGTATTTGGAATCCTGAACCTATGGATGATATCAGTGAAGAATAGCACTGCTTGCTCGGATTTGATTCGGGTGATCGAGCGAGCCTCGATCCACTTGGAGAACTTGTCAATGGCCACCAGCAAATGGGTATAGCCCCCGGGGGCCTTCTGCAGAGGCCCAACCATGTCTAGCCCCACACTGTAAATGGCCATGTGATGGGGATGGTTTGGAGGGCTTGGGCCGGGAGGTGCGTCTGTCGTGCATAGTACTCGCATCCCTCGCAGGAGCGCACTAGCTTCGTGGCATCGGCCACCGCCATTGGCTAGTAGAATCCTTGGCGGAAGGCATTTCCAACGAGCGTCCGAGGCGCTGCATGGTGCCCACAGGCTCCTGCGTGCAAGTCCCAAAGTAGGGCTTGGCCTGCTTTAGTGGTGATGCACCGTTGGAGGACACCAGATGGGCTTCGCCTGTACAACTCATCGTTGCTGAGGATGTAAGTTTTGGCTCATCGCGCAAGCCGTCGGGCCTTGGTCCTGTCTGCAGGAAGCTCTCCTCGAATGAGGCAATCAAGGAATGGGACTCACCAGTCCATACCCTGGTCGGCCTCGGGAGGCTCCGCGTTGATTTCCATGGCCTCGGGCTCGGCCGCAGCGGTCTTGGTGACAGAGGGGGCCTCAGGCCCTACGGTGGGCTCGACTGGTGGGCCCTCCTCTGCCACTGAGACGTAGTCGATGGAAGGCTTGTGGAGGTCTCTGGCGAAGATGTTCGGGGGGACCAGGGCCCGTGCCAACGCCATCTTTGCCAGTTCGTCCGCGGCCTCGTTGAATTTTCACGCGATGTGGTTGAGTTCAAGACCGTCGAACTTATCTTCTAGGCGACGTATCAGCTTGCAGTACGCCTCCATTTTGGGGTCATGGCAACTCGACTCCTTCATCACTTGATCGACGACAAGCTGCAAATCGCCTCGTATGTCGAGACGCCGCACTCCAAGTTCGATGGCGATCTGCAAGCCGTTGACGGGGGCCTCGTACTCGGCCACGTTGTTAGAGGCGGCGAAGTGAAGCTGGATCATGTAGCGCATGTGCACTCCAAGGGGTGAGATGAAGAGCAGACCCACGCCTGGCTCGGTCTTCATCAGAGACCCATCGAAGTACATGGTCCAACATTCCGCCTGGACTTGAGCAGGGGGCAGCTGAGTGTCGGTCCACTCAGCCACAAAATCGGTCAAGACCTGGGATTTAATTGCTTTTCGAGGCACAAAAGACAGGGCTTCCCCCATGAGTTCGACTGCCCACTTGGCTATTCTACCCGAGGCCTCCCGGTTCTGGATTATCTCTCCCAGAGGGAAAGACGACACCATGGTCATCGGGTGAGACTCGAAGTAGTGACGCAGCTTGCGTCGAGCCAAGACTATGGCGTAGATCAGCTTCTGGATGTGGGGGTAGCGTGTCTTAGTCTCGGAGAGCACCTCGCTGATGAAGTAAACAGGTCGTTGGACGGGTAGAGCATGCCCCTCTTCCTGCCTCTCGACCACTACGGCCGTGCTGACCACTTGGGTCGTTGCGGCGACATAGAGTAAGAGGGCCTCGCCCTTGGTTGGCGGTAACAGGACGAGAGGATTGGTGAGCAGTGCCTTGAGCTTGGTGAGGGCTTCTTCGGCCTCGAGGGTCCAAGAAAAGCGTTCGGATTTTCTCAAGAGGCGGTACAGAGGCAAGCCTTTTTCGCCAAGGCGCGAGATGAAGCAGCTCAGGGCCGCAAGGCATCCCATAACCCTCTGCACTCCCTTGAGGTCTTGGATTGGTCCCATGTTGGTCACGGCCGAGACCTTCTCTGGGTTGGCCTCGATGCCACGCTCCGAGACTATAAACCCCAAGAGCATGCCTCGGGGGACCCCGAAGACACACTTCTCGGGGTTGAGCTTGATGCCCTTGTCTTTGAGGCATTTGAAGGCTATCTCCAAGTCATCGACGAGATCACTGGCCTTCTTGGACTTGACCACGATGTCATCCATGTAGGCCTCGACGGTTCGCCCGATGTGCTCGCCAAAGACCTGGATCATGCACCACTGGTATGTGGCCCCTACGTTTCTGAGGCTGAATGGCAAAGTCACATAGCAGTACATGCCGAATGGGGTGATGAAAGAAGTCGCGAGCTGGTCAGATTCTTTCATCTTGATTTGATGGTAACCAGAATACGCATCAAGAAAAGGAAGGGTTTCACATCCTATAGTGGAGTCGACGATTTGGTCGATTCGAGGTAATGGGAATGGAACTTTTGGACATGCTTTATTCAAACTGGTGTAGTCTACACACATCCTCCACTTCCCATTTTTCTTCTTAACTAATACGGGATTAGCTAACCACTCTGGATGGGACACTTCCTTGATGAATCCGGCCGCCAAAAGCTTCTGCACCTCCTCACCGATGGCCCTGCGCTTTTCCTCATCGAATCAGCGCAGGCGTTGCTTCACCGGTCTGGAGCCGGCCTGGATGTCCAAGGCATGCTCGGCGACTTCCCTCGGTATGCTCGGCATGTCCGAGGGACTCCACATGAATATATCGACGTTCGTGCGGAGAAAGTCGACGAGCACGACTTCCTATTTGCTGTCGAGGGTGGTGCTGACCCTCAGCGCTCGGCCGTTGGAGCAGGTGGGGTTGACCGGGATGAGCTTGACGGCCTCTGTGGGCTCGAAAGTCCCGGCACAACGCTTGGAGTCGGGCGCCTCGCTACCAAGTCGGTCGAGGTTGATGATGAGGGTCTCGGCCTCCATGAGAGCCTCGGTGTACTCGATGCATTCGACGTCGCAGTCGTATGCATGCTCGTATGTGGACTCGACAGTGATGATGCCGTTGGGGCTCGGGATCTTTAGCTTGAGGTAGGTGTAGTTGGGGATCGCCATGAACTTGGCATAGCACGGGCGCCCCAGGATGGCGTGATAGGTCCCCTTGAACCCAACCACCTCGAAGGTGAGGACCTCCTTGCGGTAGTTGGAGGGAGTGCCGAAGCAGATGGGCAAGTCGATGCGCCCGAGGGGTCACGTGTGTTTTCCTGGCACAATGCCATGGAAGGGCGCGGCATTGCCTCGGAGCTATGACTGGTCGAGCTCCAGGAGCTCCAAGGTGTTGACGTAGAGGATGTTGAGGCCGCTGCCTCCGTCCGTCAACACCTTGGAGAGTCGGGTGTTGCCGATGATCGGGTCGACGACAAGTGGGTACTGTCCGGGGTTTGGGACATAATCAGGGTGGTCATCCCGATCAAAGGTGATCACCTCCCGAGACCAGTCGAGGTACCGGGGAGTGGCCAACTTAACCGAGAAGACCTCTCGGCGCTCCTTCTTTCACTGACGCGCCGTGAGGCACGCTGAAGGCCCGCCAAAGATCATGAAGGCGTTGTGCACCTCGGGGAACCCGTCGTCCTTGTCGTTATCCCTGTTGTCGGTGCCCTTCTTCTCGGCATCGTCGTTGGGGAGCCCGAGCTTGGTGTAGTAACACTGGAGCATGGTGCACTCTTCAAGGGTGTGCTTCACCGGGCCCTGGTGGTAAGGGTAGGGCTTCTTAAGCATGTCGTCGAAGAGCTCGGGGCCTCTAGCGAGGCCTCGAGGATTCTTCCGATCTGCGGCCGCGACTAGATCGGCCTCGAGGACCTTCTACTTCCCCTGGTGACCCTTTTTCTTTTTCTTGGGGAGGTGGGGGGGTCGAGGCCCCGGGGGCCTCGTCCCTCTGCGTCCCCTTGGCGTCGTTGTCGGGGAAGATGGCCCCGACAGCCTCTTCGCCCGAGGCGAAGTTGGTGGTGATGTTGAGGAGCGCGGCTGTCGTGGTTGGTATGTTCCGGCCTAACTCTCGGACCAGGTCTCGGTAGGAGGTGCCAGAGAGGAACGCCTGGACAATTTTTGAGTCGCCAACGCGGGGCAACTCGATGCATTGCTTGGAGAAGCGTCGGATGAAGTTTCAGAGAGACTCGTTCGGCCTCTGGCGACAACTCTTGAGGTCACAGGAGTTCTTGGGGCGCACGTATGTGCCCTAGAAATTCCCGATGAAGACCTTTACCAAGTCGCGCCAGTTGTTGATCTGCAAGGGAGGGAGGTGTTCGAGCCAGGCTTGTGCCGAGTCTGACAAGAACAAGGGGATGTTGTGGATGATGAACAGGTCATCGTCCGTGCCGCCTAGCTGACAAGCCAGGCGGTAATCGGCCAGCCATAGCTCGGGGTTTGTCTCGCCGCTGTACTTTGAGAGGTTGGCCGGTTGCCGAAACTGGGCCGGGAAGTGGGCGCCGCGGATGGCCTTGCTGAAGACTCGAGGGCCAGGTGGCCTAGGAGAAGGACTGCGGTCCTCCCCACTGTCGTAGCGACTGCCTCGGTGCGGGTGGTAGCCTCGGGCAGGCCCATCGTTGTTGTGGCGCCGTCGCCTACTGACCACATCATGGTCGCCTTGCGCCTCGCGTCGGTCACTGAGGCGGTTGTGCACCGAGGGGGCCTTGTTGGCTATCGGTGCCCGAGCAGGCTCAGGATGAACTGATGCCTCTCTATCCTACCAAGGCGGTGCCGTGGGTAGTTCCAAGGCGCCCCCGCGCCGTCGAGAGGTGGAACTTTCGGCCTGCTGTACCGCGGCGGTCTCGAGAAGGTCTTGGAGCTCGCTGTGGACCCGTCACCCCTCCGAGGTAGAGGGTTCAGGCATTGTTCGGAGTAGCATCACTGCTACCATGATGTTCTGGCTAGCACGATTGAAGATTGGGGGTTGCTCGCCCCCTTCGTCGTTGTTGATGCGGTGGTTGACATCATGAGCCCTCCGCTAGGCTGCTCCGCCATCACCGCAACCTCGCTGCTCCTGCTTAAGAGTGTCTCGAAGCTGCTACAGAAGGAGTCGGTCTTGTTCGACCTTGGCCTGAAGCTCACAGAGTTGCTCCAGGTCTAGGCATCAAAGTTCCTCGGGGGTGGGGTTCTCGTTCCGCGCTGCCTGAGGCTCGACGCGTGAAGGTGTGGCGTCGCCTGCCCCCTCGTGGGGCGGGGGGCGATTGCCTGCCCCTCCGTCCTCATCGCCCGCGCTTGGCATCTCGAGCTCGACGTTGAAGCACTCACGAGTGGGATCGTAAGTGTCTTCGTCATTGGAGTCGGAGTAGCTGAAGCAGTAGTCGCTCGCGGCCATGAAGTGGCGCATGGCTTTAGGGTCGCGAAGCCCGGAGAAGTCCGCTCTGGCCCACGCCTCGTCCTCCTCCGAGGAGTCAGCGTGGGTGTGGGTCGGGATTGTGGCGATGAGGTCAAGGGCAAAACGTTGGTAGGCGGCGGCATTGCCCAACCCGAAGGGGTACGGGGATGATGTCGTCGCCGGGCTCCGTTCCGTTGGAGTCGACTCCTCAGGGGGTGGCGGGGCAGAGCTTGATGACGGGGCATTGCTGCGCGCCACCGGCATCTTTCCCTTGGCCAGGCTTAAGCTCGACAGGTCCCCAGCCAGGGATTCTGTTCCAATAGCCGGGTACGGGATACTGGTGGAGCACGGTGCGTCGCCCTGAGTTCGCACGGTGTCGGGGTGGTCCTGCCCGCGTCATGCCTGGCGAGCACGACAAGAGTGGCGGCCCAAGCACCGCCTGCGCCTGGGTTGCTGGTGTGTGATGTCGTCGTCGGTCGGTGGGGCTCTGGGTGGGAGGAGTACAATGTCGTACTCATATCCTAGAGACACGAACTCTAGGCTCCCGAACTAGATCACCGTGTCGAGACACAGTGGTCGCACGGGGTCTGCCATCCGGAACTTGTCGAGATGACTAAGCTGACACGCAGTAGAGCCCCTACCTAGCGCACCAACTGTCGGTGTTTTGGACCGAGGGATCCTCAACCAACTAGTGAAAGTGTACTGCATGTTCCTAATTCCGGATGGTGATGCAAAGAGACACAAGGTTTATACTGGTTCAGGCAATAGGTGCCCTACGTCCAGTCTGAGAGAGTGATCTTGTATTCCTTGCACCGAGGTGCTTGTAGTAGGGGCTTACAAGCTGGGCGAGAGAGGGAGCTAGTCCTAGGTCTCTGCATGGAGTGGCGTGGGTTGCTTGAGATGTTGATCTCTTGCAGTGAGGGAGCGTGTGTGTTATAGAGTGTTGTGCGTGGCTTGCATCGGTGTCTCCCCCCTAGAAGCGGCCCTGGTTACTCCCTTTTATAGTCGAAGGGAGGCACAGGGGCGGTACATGTATTCGCTACGTGGCGTTCTTCGGCGGGGTGGCATGTCCGAGCCCTATAGCTTGTCACTGTGGCGGCGTGGTCGTTGGAGCGGCCTTGTCCGCTGTGCACTGGTTACTGTGGGACGTGAGAGCTCCTATGGTGGTAGGCGCGCCTTCTTCTCTCAGATTGGTTACTGTATGTTTGACCGGCGCGGAGTGTCGAGGCCGGGTTGATGCGATGGCGCGGGTATGCTGATTCCGAGGCTACAGGAACTTGGCCCTATGCACGACGTGGGAGCTCCTGTGGCTTGACGCAGGGCATGGCGCGTACTGCGGATGACGTGCCGGTCCTAGAGTGCTGACAACGTGGAGAGCCGAGGCCCGGTCGATGTAGAGGTTGGACCGTCGTGGGGGGCTCGGCGGGTGCGAGTCCCGAGGCTACAGGAGCCCAGAAGCGGATAGCCGAGGCTCGGAGGGAGCAGTTGGTCTTGTTCATCGATTCCGAGGCTACAGGGACCTGGACTTGACTCTCCATGCCGCGCTGTCCTTGGAGTAGGGGTTAGGCAGCACAGTGCAGCATGGGTGTCAGCCGTGGGTACAGTGCCGAGCACAGCGGCCGGTAACCCCTGCCCCGTCCTGTCCCAAACTGCATGGCGTCGATGTGACTCCCGTCTCGTCGGCCACTCCGCTGTATCGTGTTGTCGTTAGGCTGACGTCGTGGGAGTGGTTGGATGCGTTGGTTGGATGTGACATCCTGTCAGAGAAATCGGTCAAGGTGGTGATGATGGGGTTGATGCCGAGCCGGCCTCGAGCGAGTCGGCAACTGAGCGCTCGTCCGAGGCCTCATGGCGCGGGGCCTCGGGCGAATCGGAGAATCGGTGCCCCATCCGAGGCCTTGTGACGCGGGGCCTCGGGCGAGTCGGAGAATCGGAACCTCGTCCGAGGCCTTGCGGTTTGGTTCTGGGCCGAGCCTGCTTCGAGCGAGCCCGGATATTTGTTCGAGGTGGGCCGGGCGGTCCAGCCGGGCCTCAGATGTGGCGGGTTTGCCTGCGGTTGTTTTTTGGTTTCGTTATTTACAAGGTCTAAGCAATTTTTTCGGTTCTTACTTAGGGTACCCCTTATTATGGTATCCGACATACCATTATAGCAATCGGCACCTCCTCAGATAGCACTTTAACGGATGCTAATACATTTTCGCCAGCACAGAGAGAAAAGTCATATAAAAATACCATATTTGCTTGTGTGGCACGCCAGCTCCTCATGCCAGCGTGGATCCGAGTCAGCAGGGCATGTGAAATGTCTGTCCGCTCACTTACCTGCCAGCATCCGGTCCAGTCAACAGCAAGTCCACGCTGCTACAATTGCGATCATCGGTGCATCCGGTGAACATTACTGTTCAGCGTTCGATCGTAGTCTGCCTTCTGCTGCTAAGCAAATGAACTGACCGGACTCGCACTACTACGTCCAGTCACTACCAAACCAGCGTCCAGTCAGTAAATGAGCACTCCATTCACTTCCAATTTAACATCTTCGTGAATGAGTTTGTCTCCAATCGATCTTAGGACAAACTCTGAGCTATCTAGTGCTAAGTTTGACAAGTGTGCACCATACCTAGATCATTAGACTTACCTAGGTCAAGCTACTCGTTCATACTCCCCTTAATAGTATGGACAAAGGAAAAACAAAGTCCTAAACTACTCTAAGTGTCTCTCCAACGCCAAACGACACTTAGAACTAGTCTGTCCTTAACCTTGTCGTCCATCATTTGAAAACCGAAAAGATTTCCATTGATAGGGGCATGAAAACCATAATTGCCCAAACAATCATCATTACCATGATCTAACTCAAATTGCCTCTGCAAAACACATGTTAGTCACAGTAATCTTATGTCGTCATTAATCACCGAAACCCAGTTAGGGACCTAGATGCTTTTCAAGCTCTACCACTAGAGCTGCTTTTTGAGCCAATGCCAAGAAAAGCTGCTTCACCAGTGAAGTTGAGCTATACCAAACATGTCCTAAGGGCGCCCTCAATGATTATTTGCAAATAGCTAGCTAGATGAGACTTAGAAATAATAAAAAATGAACACTTTAGTGCAGGGTTATGTGAGTTGTGAGAGAGTTCGTGCTAGACTGTTATTTAGGAGTCGCTAGCTATTTGATCTCTCTCCTTAATAGCTAATAGAATTCTTAGTAGACTAGCTATTTGAGAACCATTAGAGACGGCCTAAGGTGATTCGTATAAATAGTGCGGCTAGACCAGATACCATTATACTTTTTGTGTCGTGGTTATATTTTGTATTCTAATCTTAGCGTAGCTCAACCGGTTAGATTCTTTATGGTGAGATCTATCCACCCGGGTTTAATTCTCGACTTAACATGGGTACTCACATTTTCCCAGGTTAATTTAACAGCAATGTTTTTTCGGTGGTAGACGACGTACCTATCGGCAATGAGATATTTACGATGACTTTGTCAATCTAAAGATTTCCCGATGTAGTCTCAATCTTCCGGTTACGCTCATAAAAGTATAGCGTGTGCACGCTCGTCTAGAGGGGATGAGTATACTTGCATGTATAAGTGTCAGCGTCTATCCTTACACTTTATATAATATAACCAAGGAATGTTATTACTATCAATTTTTTTCTATAATACACACAAGCCATTCGCATCGTCTCATTAAGGTAGGGGAAACTCAATCTGTTCGCTTAAACTTATCAGCCATGGTACAATATTTCTCTCTCACAATAAAATAAAATCAGCCGATTTATCAGCAGCATAAACCATCAGCTGAACAGTTTCATATTACACGATGATGTGTCGTGTTCGAGAGATTACAGACCTGGCAGCCCAGAATTCATCTGAGCCGTCAAACTTGGTTGCTCCTTGCTGAGTAATACAGACCTGGCAGCCCAAAAAATCTGATGCTTCCATCTCTTTCTCCCCGCCAAAGATAAGGAATGATTGAACACTTGGCAAGGTTAGTGTGCAGCCCAACAGCGTCCCCAAAGATGCGTAGGATTTCTTCGATTGCCGTGGCCTCATTTATATCTGGCTAATCAGCCTGTTCGTTTTGGCTGAAACGATCGTGGACTATTATTGCTGACTGGTTTGATATGAGAGAAAAATATTGTTTTGGTTTATAATCCACGATCGTTTATGACCCAGCGAACGGGCTGATTACTATCGGTTATTGCAATATATTCTGTTTGACCCGAAATTTGAATCACAGCCTCATCTCATCATGGGCAATCCATTCGAAACAAAAGCACCCAAAAAGAATGAGCATAGTTTTGAGTTTGAAGGCAACATTTCGGAGCATATTTTATAAAATCGACCAAGTTTTTTGCCTTCAAGTCATAAAACACTCTCGCACCGAAGACGAACCAACAGTATCTTGACAACCGCAGCAAACGCAGAGCTACCTAGCACATCTGTTCTGCCTCTGCAGCAGGACGATCGACTAGCTAGCCGAACTTGTTCTCAATGTCAGTGGCCTCGAGCTCGCCTTCCAGGTGCAGCATCTTGACCATGGCCATGAGCAGCTCGGGCCACTCGCAGTACAGGACCTCCTCGATGCCGCCGCCGTCGTACTCGTGCAGGTGGCTCCTCACGTTCCTGTTGAGCCGCAGCAGGTCGGACTGCGTCCTCCTGTGCTCGTGCTGCACGTTCACCACCCACTGGTTGATCCGCGCGTTCGCCCTCGCCGTCTCCAGCCAGTCGCTCTCGTAGGGCAGCCCGGTGAGGATCCTCCTCTTCTTCGCCCGGTCCGTGCGCCCCAGGTGCTTCACGATCCTGTCGTGCAGCATCAGGAACGCCTCCAGGCGTTGGACACCTGCAGCGGGGCGGCCAGGTGCTTGCCGACCGAGTGGTGGCTCCTCAGGATCAGCACGAGCTTCCGGGTGATCCTCGTGGCCTTGTCGGAGAGCCGCCAGAACTTCTTGGCTGCTGTTCCCAGCACGGGGACCTGGATCAGCACCGCCTTGGCGTAGCTCTTGGCGCTGCATAGCCCCTCCGCAGACGACTCGTCGATGTCCTCGGTGCTGTGATGTGGGCATGGATAGATAGCAAAATGAGCTACTCGTACTCTGTTGCCAATGCTACTCTGAACTCTGAAGTCTGAATCAATCGATGGAGCAGGAAGCAACGAAGAGCAGAGCAGAGCAGAGCAGCATCTCACTTGGATTGATACCGAGAGTCCACCACTCCGCTGTCACGAACCCCATTGCTCCTCTGCTGCTGCTGGTGTCCAGTGTTTGGATCGGCAGCCTGCCAAAAATACCCACGGCCTGTTTATTTGACTGTGCCTTGTTGTAAATGATACTAAATTTCCAGCCAGAACAATATTTTTCTTTTACACAAACCAACCAGCAGTACTTCTACATAAATCAGCAATGATACGAACCAGCCAACCGAACACGCTGCCAATGAATGAAACATTCAAGTGAAAAGATTGTACCAACTACCCTGGGCTCAGTCACAAGCTCACACAGATGGGTAGAGGAGGATCCTAATCTGTTGTGTTATTTTTTACTGTGAAACTAAATGTCAGTGTTGATTGCGGAGACGGGGACCTAAAACATGTTTTCAAGCATTTGGCATTCTACTGACCTGAAGCCGCGGCAGTGTCAGAACTCATAACAACACAGTAGGGAATAAAAAAAGAGAAAATTTCTTATTTGGCTCTGGTTTAAAGTTGTCTTTCTTTCTTGGCCCTGAAACAAAATTTCTTACCTATTTGGCCTCACTCGAAGTTTCATTTTCTAATATGACCTTACCGTCATCTCCTGCCTCTAACACTGTTAAGTGGCACATAAAATGACCAAACTGCCCCTGAGACATTTAGAGCTCTAGTTCTTTCAGTATAAAGAGAACCAAACTGTAGTAAGCGCTGTGCTATGAAATAATCAGAGTGACGATACTTACTGCTATAAATGCATCACATCAAAATGGGATCCCCATCAAAATATACTAAATCATGTCAACTTGATCATAGCACACAATTTAAACAAGTTCATTATCCTAAAATTTTAAAAGGGGCACAGAGCACATAGTTCAACATAGTGTTCGACACATACATCATTTTCACACATCAGTTTCACAGTGCACTAGTTCGACGCATACATCAAGTTCATATTAAAAGCGACATTGCAGGCACATGAAAGTCACAAATTGAGCCTCCTTTTACTTCTTGTGCTCATTGCAGGGCTAACAGGATTACATATTTTGCTTCTTGTGCCCATCGCAGGGCTATCAAGTATCAGTGGCTTTATGGCAATGTCTTTAGCTATATTCTTTCGCTTTGTCTTTGTCTTAGCCTTGGCCTTCACAGTTTTAGATGTTGGCGCTGCACCACTTGTAAGCTCCGTAGATGGTTCAGGTTGATTTGAGCCTTTTTTGGACCTGTAAAAATGCATGTAATGGGGCATTCATTTTAGTTAAACTTGGAGAGATATACTGTATAGAACTAACAGCTTATTGATTAATCTCTAAAAACTATGACAAAATCAAATCTGCTCATAAGCCATTTTTATGCGAATTTCCATGCATTTGATAAGAAACATGTTCTCATTGTGTACAAAATTGACATCTTAATAAATCAGCAAGAACATGTTGTTTGTCATTTTTGCCTGCTCACTGCATTTCGCTTTCTGGAGAAAAGTTAGCTTGGGAGTGGCAGCTGGGCTTGTTAGGTTCTACTGTGTACTTGATCAACATGTTGAAGTGAGTCTTGCTATGTGCTACAGATGTTTCCTTTCAGAATTTGGAGTTTCTATGACTCAGATTAGTGAGCAGAAGATAGTTTTAAGCTATATATAAGCAGGTAAATTTGCTTCAAGGGACAAGGGTAGCTCGATGCTCTGCTGAAAACAGAAAGCTCGATGCTCTGTCTTTCTATGTCTGTGTCTGTGCTGCACTGATCTATGAAAGTGAAATCTGCTGAAAACAAAAAGAAAGCTGCTATGCCGGCGAAACCAATAGAAATCTGTAGCAGTACCTTGCTGATCCTGCAGATTCAGTCGTGCCTTGTTTGGACTTTTTCTTAGATGCATGCTCAATGCTTTGGCTCCTCCTATAAATTCAGATTTTAGTAATCGAAAAGTTGAGCAAAAAATTTGTACAAATAAGAATCATACCCTGCTGATCATGCAGATTCAGAAGCGCTACGCTTGCCTTTTTTCTTAGTTTCTGGTTCCACGCTAAGGCTATGGTAAATATAAATGAAGTTACATTCAAAGCATGTTTTCATATAATGATGAACACAAGATTTTCAGTTAATCTTGCTGGAAAAGACATGGATCGTGTTGTTGTTTCATCATCCATCGGCACAATGTTGGATTGAGATGCTGCCTTCTTCTTCTTCTTTGGTTCCCTACAAGTGAAAATATTAAGTCAGGGCTACTTATCTTTAAATTTCCTCTCTTCTATGGTACTGAACATATATACAGACTTTTATTACCTCAGTGCTGCTAGAGCTTTCTTGTCTTCTGGATTACCCTTTTTACATGTATGCCAGTGATGCCCAACCTCCAAACAAATAGGACACTTATGCTGTCTTTTTTTCTTGTTCTTGTCAGTGCATCCTTTGAACCTTTGGTTCCTTCGCTTACCAGAAGTGGGTTTTAAGAGTGGAGGATACATGAAAAATTCATGTGTTGCTTTAGGCCATTGAGTCTTGTCAGGCATAGCTGGGATTAATTGAGCATATGCTACTCTAAATTTGTCAACAGAGTAATAAGGGTCCACATAGTTATCTAGAGCTGCATTGCTAAGTGATGTAATAAATGCTATGGCATGTCTACATGGAATTCTAGAAACCTGCCATTGCCTACAAGAACATGTTCTATCAAGCAAGTTTACCACAAACCGAAAGCCACTACCCCCCAATGCAGTAACTTCTCCCACTTCCTCTGAGCATTCCTTAACTTCCAACTCCAACTCCCTGCTCTGTTCATTCAATTTCTTAATTATATGTGGGAGAATCAAGCCATCTAGCTTCCTTGAGATTTTTCTTCTTTGGTTCCATTTGCTCATCAGCAATTGCCTAATCTTGTCCAAGAAATCATCCAAATTCAGGGACTTGTGTTCCTTAATCCAATTATTGAAGCTCTCAGCTAAGTTGTTGGTTACATAGTCTACCTTTGATCTAGTGGAGAACTGACTCCTAGTCCACAACCTACTATGGCATTTCCTTAGGTATGCGGTTGTGGCTGGTTTTTCTTTCTCCATTGCAAGCCAATGCTTCTCAAATACATAGGGGTTCCATGAGTAAGCTGCTGCCCAAAGATGGTCATCAAACACTTTTCCATGGAACTTCTTCTTAAAGTTGGTCACTAAGTGAAACATGCATTCCCTATGTTCTACTTGTGGAAACACCTCTTTTACACCATTCATGATTGCCTGCCCTGCATCAGTACATATGGCTAAACTGTTTGGTGAACCAATAGCATCTTTGAGCAATTGCATAAACCAGATCTAGTTATCATTAGTTTCAGAATCAAAAACCCCAAAAGCTACTGGATACAACCAATTATGGCCATCAACACCTGAAGCACTAGCCAATTGTCCCTTGTACTTGCCAGTTAAGAATGTACTGTCTATAGCTAGATATGGCCTGCAACCAGAAAGAAACCCCTCTATGCAAGGTTTCAAAGCAAAGAATAGCCTTCTAAATCTGATTTTCTCATTAACTGTGTGATGATCAATAATTACCATACTACCTGGACAACATTGCTCAACTGCTGACTTAAACCTAAATAGATTATCAAAGCTGTTGTCCCAATTACCATAAAGCTGATTTAGTGCTAGCTCCATACCCTTATACACTCTCATATAGTGAATGTGTACCTTGTGGAAAGCTTTTCAAAATGTGGTCATGATATTGAAGATGAGCAACTTCCATGTAACCAGGTGGATATTGCTCTATGATTGATTGAATTAAGTCCTTTAAATTTGTTCTGTCACTATCCACAATTTTCTCAAAACAAAAACATCTCAGATCCTTCCTAGTTTTCTTTGGATTACCAAGATGTTTAAAGTTCAGCATAAAAGTGGATTTAGGATCCATCCTGTGAGCAAAGTAATTGTAAACTTAAGTCATTTATACAAACACACAAATTAGAGTCAGTGATTGTTAACTCACCCTTCAAGCCAATCTGCTTGTACTGCAGATGCACCACCTCCTCCAATGTCTAGGTCCTCGTCTGCACCTCCGTCGGGCTCCATTCAACTCGTGCTGGCGTCGCAGGCCACTGGCACACAGAGAGCCAAAGTCTAGGCCGGCTTCACCAAGAGGCGGAAGAAAAACGACGGACGGAGCAAACACACGAGATCGGGAATGCAGCCGGTCAACCTACAATCGGGAAAAGTTAGTGGAAAAAAGAGGGAACTTCTGTATTTGAGGAACTCGTGGCTGGCAGTGTCAGATGCGAGGGGAAGGGAGCGCGAAAATTGAACAGAAACCGAGCTCAGCGAGGGGATGGACCGTGGCGAGACGGCTGCGCGCGCGGCTGCCGGCGGCGACTGTGCGACGGGAGTGGAGGTCGCCGCTGTCTCCAGGCCGTCGCGCACCCTGGCCGCCGCGACCCCAGGAAGCCGCGCGCCCTGGTCGCCTCGAGCCCAGGCCGCCGCACGCCCTTGCCTCCTCCCGTCCAGCCGCCTGCTGAGCCTGCGCGCCCTGGCCGCCGCCCCGCGGTACCTAGGGTTAGGGTTCTTTTTGTTTCAGAAGAGAGCGGACTCGAGGGACAGAGATGAGACAGAGAGGTCTGAGATAGAAGAGAAAGAGAGACACGGTTCAGTTAGGGGTATTTCTGTCTGTTTAATAAAAACTGACGACTCGACGATGGCAAACTTCGATAGATCTCACGGTAAGACTAGATTGGAAAACAAAATTTCGAGTGAGGCAAAATAGGTAAGAAATTTTGTTTCAAGGCCATGAAAGAAAGATAACTTTAAACTAGGGCCAAATAAGAAATTTTCTCATAAAAAAAAGGGGAGGGGGACCTCTTCGCTTGCCTGGCCGTACAATTTCAGCACAAACAGTATTTTTTCTCATAATAAACCAGCGAACAATACTTTCAACCGTGGCTTTTCCGCAAAATGAACCGGACATGTCTTACTGGCAGGCAGCAGTATCGATCCGCCTGTTCGCTTGCTCGTAAACGATCGTAAATTTCCAGCCGGGAACAGTGTTTTTCTCTCACACTAAACCAGCCAGCAGTAAATAATCCACGATCATTTACGGCCTCCCGAACATGCGGGTAGATTCGAACTTGCATCAGGGCGGAGGCGCCCATCAAGATGGCTACGACGTCATGGGGGTCTATACCCCGAGGAGCAGCGTTGGGTGGATCACCACCGCTGCAGTATCCTGCAGCTGGAAGTGGTACGCCACTTGGCCTCCTTCTTCTCCCCTGAAGCACTTGAGGGTATTCCCCATGGAGGATCACTGTCTAGCTCCTGCTTGCAGCCTGTTCGGCTGGTTTGTATCGTTGCTGGTTCATAAAGAAGTACTGCTAGCTAGTTTGTACGAGAGAATAATACTATTTTGACTGAAACTTTACAATCATTTACGACAAGCCATAGCCAAACAAGCAAGCTGTTGGCTTATTCAAGCTTGCCGGCAGAGGTGAGGGAAAAAAAAGAAGGGGCTGCGGCACTACTGTCTGCTGACAAGAAAGATAGGAAAAAAAAAACAAATGACACTTGACACGAGACCTGCACTGTTCATGAGGGGACGGATGCGCGGCGGCAGTGGCAAACTTGAGATGACCATTGCGTGCGCTTTTCAGGACGGCAGAGGTTATGGGGGTGTTGGGATCTCTAAAATTTATATCGCATCGAATATTTAGATATTAATAAAGAGTATTAAATATAGATTAATTATAAAATTAATTATATAGATGAAGGCTAATTTGTGAGATGATTTTTTAAACCTAATTAATCTGTCATTAGCACATATTTACTGTAGCATCACGTTATCAAATCATTGACTAATTAGGCTTAAAAGATTCATCTCGCAAATTAGTCACAAGTTGTGTAATTAGTTTCATAATTAGTCTATATTTAATACTTCATGCATGTGTCTAAATATTCGATGTGACAAGAATTTTAGGAGCGCACGTAGAAACCAAACAGGGCCTATATCTACTCCATCCGTCCCTAAACTGTTGTTTTTTATCGTGACATAAATTTAACTAAATATGTACAAAATACGTGCAACATTTATATCTCTAAATAAATTTATTATAAAAATAAATTAATAATCTATCTAATGATATTAATTATGTATCACAAATATTAATATTTTTATATAAAATTAGTCGAAGTATTTTTTTGGAAAGCATGAACGATAATTATTTAGAAACGGAGTGAGTATGCTGTACTAGGTGGGAGTGTGACCTGAGGGTAATACGGCATTCTTGGGTTTGATTGGTTGGCTACTAAAAGTTGCCGTGTTAAAGATTTGATAAGAAAAAGTTACGAAAATTAGGGCAAAATTTTTAGCCATAGATTTGGCATTCTAATTGTGAGATATTGGTCAAGTTTGTTAGCAAACCAAATGACTACCAAAATTTTGACATACCTAAGTTTTGATAATCAAAATTTGGCTATCACCCAGTCAGACTCTTCATGTCTCGTGTCATTTTATGTTTTCTCGTAGTACCGGCTCAACAACTATCGAGCACGGCCCTGGCCAAAAGGGTTATTAAAATATGGTCTACGAATATCCTATCATCGATTATAGTTTTGTCTCTCAATCAAGTATCCCTCTATTCTAAATCATAAGTTATTTTAGCATTTCTAGGTGCAAATTTTTTTATATGCATCTAGATATACACCTATGCCTATATACACAATAAAACATACAAATCAAAAGTAAAAACGACGTACAATTTTGAGTAAAGGGAGTACTATACATATACATTGTGGCCCCGTTCGCTTTGCTAAAAAAATAAGCCGTTTCGACTAATTTGTTATGAGAGAAAAAACACTTTTTCGATTGAAAAAATAAGCTGAAAAGTACGAATTATAAAAGAAACAAACATGACCTATTTGTAGTTGTAGCAACAGTAGGAGGGGAATAAACACCAAAAGAAGATATAGCACGCTCAAACTATTGCCTGACTTGTAGCCCTACTATTGCCACTGCAAAGGAATGCAGTACAATGGGGCAATCAACACTGTAGCTGCAACCTTTCCCAGAAGTGCAGCCGAGCCGGCCCCGCCCAAAGGATTTGCCACTTCAACGAGCCACTACAACTTTAAGATTCTCAAAGATAACTAGTATGAAAATAGAGAGAAATTAGCATAGCTTCAGATTTTTTATTCTTAAAGGTAGTAAGATTATAATTGCATCTACTTTGTTGCCTATGTATCTTCTTTAGAGTCTAAATAGGATTAAAAAATTTACATGGTGTTAGGGGGGCCGTGGCCCCTGCTAGCCACCCCTAGTTCCACCACTGACAGCCTGTTCGTTTCGGCTGAAACGATCATGTATTATAAGCTAGAAGTACTGTTGTCTGGTTTTGTGTGAGAGAAAAATACTATTACAGCTTATAATCCGCGATCGTATAAGCCGAAACGAACAGGCTGTGAGTCTAGCCCATCCTTTGTATTCCAATTTTCTTCAGAATGAAAAGACCCAAACATGGCCGTTAGCGAAAATTGCAAATACACGCCACTTAATGTATCCTTTCTTTTCTACTAGGCCATGGAAAATTGTAAATACACGCCACTTCACACGCAAATCATCATCACATCACTAGTATCATTATTTCTTTGCAACACAATTTGGTACTTTCATTTAGAGGGGTTTCAAAGCTCATGCAACTTCCAAAATCGTCTGTGTCGGTGTTTCGTATAAGCATCGGCAAGTAAATTTATAGTGATACGCGTTAGGTCCGGATGGTGCGCTAAAGGACACAAGATTTATACTGGTTCGGGCTGAATGTCCCTATGTCCAGTCTGTTGTTGCTCGTGTTATTAGTACCGAAAATGGTTCGCAGTAAGGGGTACAAACAGTTGAGAGAGGGACTGATCCCAAGTCTCAGATGGAAGGGTCGTAAGGATGCCAAGAGCTTGGTAGCAGCTTGACTGTGTGTGATGTGTGTTGTGTTGTCAAAAGTCTGTCCCCTTGTTGGAGGAAGCACATCCCCTTTTATAAATGAAGAGGACGGCTTTACAAGTGAGAGCGCAAGGGTGCGTATGCTACCTAGCCTTGTTGTTCACGTTTACCAAGCCTTGTTGTCCATTCCGGCGAGTGCGGGAGGATGGTAAGCGCCTACAATACTGTCGATGCCACTGTAGAATGTCAGGGTGGCTACAGAGCACTGCTCCGCGTAGGGTATGGACTCTGGTATAGTAGTTTTGACTTATGAGCCTTGCCCAGCCTTGCTCCGCACGCCTTTTGGTTCCTATGAGTCCCCGTCAGAGGGACGTGGGGTCGGGCCGATCGGAGAGGGCGTCCGAAGGCTGAAACGAGTGCTCCGATCTGGTGGACCCGAGGGGCCATGAAGCGGGCGCCGCTCCCTTGGGACCATAACGTGGTGACAGCACATCCGTCATTTGTGGAGGATGCGAGTCCTTTCCCGGACCATAGTGGTTGTCGTATATGTACGTTGGGTTCCGTGTCCGAGGGCTGAAGGCGGCGCCTACAACTCTGTAGGGTGAGGAGCACGCGCCCGCAACACTATTCAGGCTCTGCTACGCCTGGAAGGGTCTAAAGCACCCATCCCGTTGTTCCATGGCAGCACTTTTTTCCTACCGGGGCGCAGGGTATGGTCCTCGAAGCCGCGGTTGACCCGAACGTCTTGTCCTACCCTGTACCTATCATCATGAGGGAGCGGGGAGAGGTTGTCAGGCGAGACGAAACCAGTCTTTGGACATCGGGTGAGGCAAGGTCCATCCTCGGACGTCGGGCGAGGCGGAGTCTAGCCTTTATCCATCGGGCGAGACCGAGCCCAGCCCTCGGGGGTCGGACGAGGCGGAGTCTATCCTTAAGCCCTCGGGCGAGGCGGAGTCTATCCCTAAGCCCTCGGGCGAGACGGAGCTAGCCCAAGGGCGTCGGGCGAGGCGGAGCTGGCCCAAGGGCGTTGGACGAGGCGGAGTTTAGCCCTTAGCCCTCGGGCGAGGCGGAGCTGGCCCAAGGGCGTCGGGCGAGGTGGAACCAAACTCCCGTCATTGGGGCAAGAAAAGCAGCGGCATCTTTGTCCGTCCGGGAGTTTTTAACGTTCGATGGTTATTGGTTCCACCTCCTAGGGTACCCCGGTGTTAGGTCCCCGACAGTCTAAGAGTTAAATTTGTTTCTCTCTCTCTTATATATATATATATATATATATATATATATTCAGTAGCCAGCTACAAAATAAGTTATTCTGTAGCCACCTTCATTTACGATAATTTTATATACTAATTTACGATAATGTCAATACATATTTACAATAGTTGAGTTATTATAACGCATGGGGATATTTACCATAACGTTATAGTAAACCATTTAGCAAGGAGTTACTATAATCTCATAATTTAACATAATAATTATCGTAACTCAAAGTGGCTACATAATAAGTTATTTTGTAGCCAGCTACAGGGTTATATATATATTTATATATTCTAGTAAAACTCATGTGAAACTTCCACGTTAAAAACACGACTTCTTTGTGCGCGTTATTTCCTTCCCGCATTCTGTCTACAACACAAGGACAAAAATCATTCTCTTCGTGCTGTGCCTTTGCCAAAATATTGCGTTATATACTTCACATAAACAATATAAAGTTTTTTTTGATAGGGACAATATAGAGTTATTTACTTATTTTCTATACTGCAAAGTTCTTGTGAATCAAAAAAAAAATGTGAATCAATTGTGTTGCTCCTTCTTCTACAAGGTACGTAGTACACAAAGTGCCCGTTGGTGACGAGACAGGTCTCAAGAAAAAAAAAGCCTACCCTGTACGCTTGGGAAAGTATGGCCATGTTTAGGGCGCGTTTAGTTGGTGCCAAAGTTGGCGCCGACGAAATTCGGCGGACACTGTAGCATACTGTAGCATTTTGTTTGTATTTGATAATAATTGTCCAATCGTTGACTAATTAGGCTCAAAACGTTCGTCTCGCAAAGTACAACCAAATTGTGCAATTAGTTTTTGATTTTGTCAATATTTAGTACTCCATGCATGTACCGCAAGTTTGATGTGACGGGGAATCTTCTTTTTGCATAGTGCCAAAGTTGGGAAATTGGGAGAACTAAACAAGGGCTTAGTTGCCGCCAGATTCCAGAATTTAGCACTATGCAAAAAGAAGATTCCTCGTCACATCAAACTTACGGTATATGCATGGAGTACTAAATGTTGACGAAATCAAAAACTAATTGCACAGTTTAGTTGTACTTTACGAGACGAACGTTTTGAGTCTAATTAGTGAACGATTGAACAATTATTACCAAATAAAAACAAAACCCTACTGCAGCTACAGTGCCCCAGCAAATCCGGCGGCGCCGATTCGGTGGGCATCTAAACATGGCCTATATTTTACTACTATTTTTGTACTAGCGTTTCTGTCCATCTGCAACGGCAACAAAAGAGAAGAGTTTCCCACTTTCCCATTTGCAACGATCGTTTACGACCGATCTGGAGATCATCCGCTGCAGCGCAAGGGAGAGAGCAAGCCCACGGCGACGCGGCAATGAGCAGCACCACCGCCGGCACCTACCCGGTGGAGAGCGTCGGCTCCTGCCACCCTCCCACCCCGCCTCCTTCCCCTCCCCCTCATCCGGCACCGGCGTCGGCCATCCACGGCGCCCCACTGAGGCGGCGGTTCGACTTCGCCGACGCCAGCTCCGGCGGCGACCTGCACTTTGACGCCGACTTCATCCGCGCCGTGGATTACATTGAGCGGGCCCCGCTGTGCGTCTGCGGGCGAGGCCGCTGCGCGGTGAAGCGGGATGAGCAGCGCGGCCGGTGGGTGTACGTCTGCCCGTCGCAGCCGGTGAGCCTCCACAGTCCACACTCACCTCCGCAAAGATTCTCTCTCTCTCTGTTTTTTTTACCCTACGGTTTAACCACTGCAGTATTTAGTTAAAACGATGATGGTTTCTTGTACTGCTTTGGAGGGGAGGATTTTACTGTTTAGATGGGGATTTTTTTTTCTCGAAGCATGGCGGTGAAACCTGTTACTGCGATAGAATGAAAAGGCGGATTTGAGGATGCTAGAGCATATGGGAGAGCAGAATGCTGGATTGCAGCGAGCGTTTCTAGGGTTCAGAGGGGTTTTGAATTGGTTTTGGACAGAGCGTTTTTGGCTAAAAAGCCGGTGGCTGCCGAGGGTCACGTGTGCCTCACGTGCCTCCCCTGCGTACGTGGACAGCCACGTCGACTGGACCTACATGGACTGAATCAAGTAGATTGGGGAACCAAGAGTGCGATTTCATAGTTTGGGGACCCAGACGAAATCAGTCCAATACTTAGGACTGACCGTGCAATTTACTCTTTAAACTACTACACTTCCTAAACTCCTTAATGCATCTCTTGTGCCTGTGCTCTGTTTTCACTAATTGTTCTTCCTAGAATGTTGATAATGTGTTGTCTTTGCTTGTTGCTGCATGATTTTGTATACCCCATTGCTCAACGGAGAGATTTCTAATGGGAAAGTACCATTGTCCTTGGTGTTCTATTTCCATGAACCATGACTTCTGCACACTTATATTAAGAAAAATCACAAGATGATCACGTGGCCCTACTAAATTTGTGTCCTTGCCTCAATCATTTGACTCCTTAATGCATCTCAATCATTTGCCTCCAAGCAACATCTTCTTTTTGTGACCTGAGCAAGTATCTGTGTGTGATGTAAGATATCGTATTAGTATACAACTAATCAGGTAGAGGCACTTTAGAAATTAGAAAGACTTATCCATATCTCTTCTTGCAATCCTATAGCACCAAATAGAAAGGTTACCTTTTCACTCCTAAAATGATAAACAAAAATGCTCATCATGTATATATTTTCAAGATATTCCAGTCTTTCAGCATGTGTAAGAATCAATATAATGATACAAGTTTTCTCTTTACTAGAACTAGAAATACATATGGCCTCAGATTTAACCATTTTTTTTTCAAAAAAGAAAACCTTGACTAGTGAACAATCATTTATCATGGAAATTTAATGGCACGCATTCAATACAATGTGTGGCGCTGTTCACTGAATCATTTTTTTTTCTCGAACACGAAAGAGAGGTGCACATCTTTATATAGAGAAGAAATAACGGTCCCTTACAAACAACCTTCCCTTATCAACTTTGGGACAAGGAAGCATTGCTGTACATCATGAGTCAAAAAAGGCTAATCACATAGCATACATAGAACACATTGATCCGGGTGTGGTAGACCTAATTTTGCTAGTCGGCTGACTGTCCAATATTTGTTCCAAATGGCAAGCCATAAAAATATTTTATATTTGATGGCGCTCAGGATTTCCACAATCATTTCCACGGTTCAAAAGTGATTGAACCATAGAAGAAAGCTCTATATGTCGATTTAGATGTGAAGTACCCACTTGCCTCATGCCTCCAAACATGTTGATCAGCCTCTAGTGTTAAACTCACATTTTCCTAGACATGCCAAACTTGCAAATACTAAAGCCCCCTGAATGTCTCTAATCCAAACTTAGTTCTCCAAAGCTTCTGCTACTGTATGAAGATTTATGGATCTTTTGGATACATAAGCCACTATTGCTGGAGCAAGATCAAGTAAAGAACTACCACATAACCACCGATCTGTCCAAAACATGGTGTTTGTGCCGCTCCCAACATATGTGGTCACTGAAATTGCAAACATTTCTTTAGCTTGTGGCTGAATTGGGATGTCCAAACCTGACCAGGGATGTCCTTCCTCCGTTTTATTCAAACATAGCCCTGTAATGCGCAGCTCATAACTTGCAAATTAGGAATACCCAGGCCACCTAGATCAATTGGTTGTCACCTTTTCCCATGCTACCAAGCAACAGCCACCATTAACTTCCTTTCTTCCTTTCAGCAAAACATTAGATCAATGACTATTTTGGTAACCTATCCACCCCCCAACCATATGCACTACTTGTCTAAATGTTTGGTGTACTTCACTTATGTAGGGCACATAAAGTAGTAGGTTTTGTCACAACTACAACCAAAATGATGTCAAGTAATACAATGTAGACTCTATGACTTATGAAAGCTTTCTGTTTACCCCATCCTGCTGTTATATTGTTCGTTACAGATCAGTCTCTCCAATCCTTAATTGCAACGGTAGTGCTCCCATTACATCCAAATATCATAATGTCAGTTCCTCAAAACTCATAAGTTTATAACTACAAGCTTGATGTCATAACCATATCCTCGCATTTTCTGTAATATGCCCCACACATATCTTCTACTCCCTCCATTCCAAATTATAAGACGTTTTGGCTTTTCTAGATACATAAATTTTGCTATGCAGTTACATATACACTAAGTCTAGATACATAGTTAAAGTAATGAATCTAGAAAAGCCAAAATGTCTTAGAGTTTGGAACAGAGAGGGAGTAGAAGATACAATTAGAACCCCTAGTTTTCCAAGATAAATAGCTTTCTGTTGATGTCTCTGGATAAATTTGCCTTTTGTTTCAATTATATCATTTTCTGAAGCTGCAGGCTTATTCCTTATATAAGATTGTACAAGTTTGTTCAATTGTGTAGAGATGCTCCTGTATGAATCCCACTGTGTTTACTTTTCCTTTATCTTCTTTAAACTGAAGTTTACATTCTTCAGTTATGCAATGTCTTTCAACTAACTTGAAAATTATTTTGACTCACAAATATTTATGTTCTTTCATGTAACTACACTGATTTCGTGTATATAGTTGACAAAGTGTTTACTTGTTGAACATGACTTTGCAGAAGTGCAACCATGTTTCCGTGTGTGAAGAAGTAGGTCTTGATCCTGAATTACAACCTGCTGTTAGAAGCCATCCTAAACCAAGCAATAATTGCGTGATCAACATCTCAAGCAATCATGTTGCTGAACCTAGAACACCAATTAATAATGTTAATCTCCGAGGTGCTGGTGCCACAACTCCAAATATTGTCAGCCCCCAGGCTACTATTCCTAAAACTCCACTTAATTCCACCTTCCAAAGTGCTGGTACTTCAACTCCATTTCATGTTAATCCAAAAGGTCCAAGCGCTACAGCTGTGGTTAAAATTAGTCCCCAAGGAGCTGGATCTAATGATAAATCGCCAATCTGCAAGTGTAACGCAGGGAAGTGTATAGTATCGAGAAAGGGCAGCAAAGACTACTATGTATGTCCTATACCCAAGGTAATGTTTCCTATGGTAAACACATTCAGTTTTTTGTTTATCTTGAAATGGTTTAGTGCACCTTGATATTATTTTCAATAGTAGTCAGATATACTTTTCCGTTATTAACTAGATACTTTATATAATATATAATGCAGTTTTTTCTTTTGCTAGTAACTTGGTATTAGTCCCCCCCCAAAAAGTAGTCCACTAAATTGTGAGAAAAAGCTTCAAATGCTGGTCTTCTTGTGAAGTTTTCAAGTAACATGTGCTGCTGCCTACCAGCAAAGTATATTTTAGTGAAGAAGTTGCTCCTGTAATCATATCAGTTGCATAACATAGCATACCAAGCCAGCTACATTCGGTGGTAGCGGAGAGCCTAGTTAAATTTTCACTCACTTGAGTTTCAGCCCTAGGATGAATTTTTCAGCCCTAGGATGAATTTCAACTGAATTGTTGCAACTATAAAAAGGGCAGACCCAGTGCCGGAGGCTCCCACATGAGTGGGGTCGGGGGAAAGGAAAAACCGAGGCAAGCCTTCCCCATGGAAAATCTACGGAGAGGCTGCTTCGAACCCGCGACCTGGTGACTCAGTGAGACAGCTCTCACCACTACACCAGGCCTGCCCTTCTGAATTGTTGCAACTATACTTAACTTTATGTATACTATGACATACATGCTTTTGTGATGATTTTTCGAAACATTACAACATGATATGCTAACGAGGGCGCTAGCCCCCTAGGCACCAAATCTGCATTGCCTGCTTTGTTATCAGAATCCACTGTAGGACCTCCACAGTAACATCCCGTATGGTATTGCTGTTAGGAATGAATGTTCGTCACATTACTGTTTATTCTGCAGGGATCAGGCGCATGCAGTTACATGGCACCTGTAGTTGCTGCTGTTAATGAACCAACAGAAACTGGAACAAGGGGGGACAAGCATTTGAAGGTCAATCTTGTTGAGAAGGAAGATAATGGAAACAATCTAGATCAAGCACAAGACAACAATGCAAATGGATCAGTCAATCCTCCTCAACCTGATGAGAAAGAAGTTCATGGAAACAATCTAGTTCAAGCACAAAACAACAATGCAAATGGATCATTCAATCATCATCAACCTGATGAGAAAGAAGTTCATGGAAATAATCTAGTTCAAGCACAAGACAACAGTGCAAATGGATCAGTCAATTCTCAATCTGATGATGAATGGCCATTTGAAGTCGTCGATAATGAAATTGTACACACAGCCCAAACAAGGACAAGTGCTGAAGTTCGTCAGGCATCACCAAGTATGAAGTGCGAAACGACTGCCATGGTATCAGAAGCACCCACAGAATCACCCGTGCCACCTTATGATACCAGCAGTCCCATTAATCCACGCTCAGAAAACAGTGTGTCCCCAACTGGTAGGATATTAGAAGCATGTGGTGAACTGATGATCTCATGCTGCTCTGGGCTGTGTCCCCCTTAAGCAGTCAGGGCTCCTGCTTACTAATCGTAATCGGCTTTGGCATGGTAGTGAAATATACAATATAGAGGACCTTGGTGATGGTGGTTGGAAAGTCCTCAACCTGGTCTGTAATATGTTTGGCCCATTACCTGCTTAGTTAATAACTTAATGTAGGTTATAATTCATAATATATGTAGTAAGTATGTCTCTGAAAGGTACCTTTCAAGAACTGAATGAACTGAGGTCGGATTAATTATAATGTGTATCCTTCAATCCCTACCTGTTCGCTTCTCCATGGCCCCTCGTGCTTGGCTGGCAACAGGTGTTAAACGTGTCCGAACTAACGTTTAGTACTGTGATGTTTAACTGTTGAATAGAGTGTTTTCTGGAGTATGTTTCCAGCTTTTCTGCAAGAGAAGTTTTGCCAACTTGTGGAAACCTGTCCTTCTGGCAATTGCGATGGATGGATCACTTCTATTTTCATAAAAAATTCCCAAACTCTGGTCAGATAGTTGCAACTGTTCTGGCAACTTCTGAAACACTCAGCATTCTGGTTCAGCATTCAGAGTTTCAAGCGTGTGGGTTCTCTGAATTATTCTGGTTCAGCATTCAGAGTTTCAGGCAGATGGATTTAGCACGGGCCAGTAGCAACTGAAACTGATAATTCTAAGAGCCCGTTTGGCTCCTGTAGCGACACTGTTTACCGGAACCGTTTTTCTCTCTCCTCCTTTCCTCTCTCACTGATAGCGCCAGAGCTGGAGAAGCTCGTTTTTTTTTTCTCCTCCGGCTCTAGCTCCTGCACGCTACAGTTGCGCTACAGTATGGGAGCCAGAGCCGGCGGGAGCCCGGCCAAACGCGCCCTAAATACTCCAAGCACCAGCAGCTAATTCAGAAGTGCTGACAATAATAACCCATCATTAGCTACTTGGACTTTGATAGGGTAACACCCACCAACTTTTTTAGCTATGTGCTTACTCAGAAATGTATTAACATGAACAATGAGAATCCATTATCCATTTACATCTGCTAGTTACATGGCCATCATTTCCATGCATCCTGTCAAAAGCATTTTTCCAGGATTTCCAGAGGAACCATTCAACTTTCATATGCAATAGCTTGAAAGAATTCTCGCCTCTCAAACGGGATGCAACGCCAAAGGATGAAGTGGCACCGCTGGTTCATGGAGAGGCTCATCTCCCTTATTGTTCCTCCTGCGGCCACTCTCTTCTTCCATTTACCCCTCTCACTTTCCGCTGATTGCCTTGTCCGCGCGAGTGCCCATGTCCACAGTCGACTGTAGCTAACGCATGCAAAAATTTCCTAGATGATCAAATCTAAGTGTAGAACCAAACGGTGGCCAATTTTTTCTGAGTAAGCTAATTTTACTTGGCATACTCTGGCCCGTAACCAAATCGTGCCCTAAGTTGTTTCCTGTTTTGCGTAACGCGGTGTGAGCCTTCTGTTGGTGTTTAGAGGTGTTTAGAGAGAGAACTAGAGAGATGTGTAGCTAGAGTCAGCTTCAGTTTCTTTTCGCGCTTTTTTTCGTTGGAACTCTGAGTTGTAAAGCTAGTAATCCTAGCAAGACCATAATGCTTTATGCAAAGCGAGTCCACGAGGTCCTTGGTCTAAATGACTTGTTAGAGATTTGTACTCTCTCTGTCATAAAAAAAATTATAGAATATATTTTCTAAGTACACCTATTATTTTCATGATATATTTTCAGTGACCCTAAACTCCAAATTGCATTCTTTTATGGACAAAAACACTTTGCACAGTTGGATAAGTACCAATCCTTTGCAAATTAAATAACCACTACGCCAGATTTGCACATTACTGCCGGCCTCATCACTGTCAGATTTGTGAGAACTGGCAGTGATGTACCTTTACTGTCGATTATGAGTTTGAAAATGAAAAAAATGATTGGGGCTGGGCTAAAACCGGCAGTGAAGGACCACATCACTGCCAGTTTTTGGCTTGAACCGGCGGTGTTTTGGCGGCCACTCATCACTACCGGTTTAAGCCAAGAGCCGACAGTGATTGTGCTCTATCACTGTCGGTTCTAGCCAAAAGCTGACGGTGATAAGCCTACAACACAAAAAGGCTGCAGCCGTCCTCTCCTTCCTCCTCTCTTCCATCCCGAGAACAGAGGCGCGCGTTTGGACCCTTCCCTCCATTGCTGCGGCTGCTCTTTACCATGAAGCTAGTGCTTGGATTTTGAAGAATGGCTTGATCTTTTTGCTTTAAGGTTAATAACAAACATTTACTCCTTTGATTTTGTTGCTTAATTAGCTTCGTTTTGATGGCTACATTGCTTGATTCTCATTCTAGTTCTTTCTCCATTCTAGAGAGCACTTTTTCAATTAGACATTTGTGCAAGGCTCAAATTGTGGTGAATCCATCATCCAAAAGGTTGGTGTCTATGAACACATTTAAATTCCTAGCTAATTATTCCATGGTGGTTAAGATCATCATTGTTAGTATGTGATGCTATAATTAGTTTTTAGAAGTAGAGTAGAATAGTTATTCTTCAATATTGTACAATAATTATTTTTTACTATGATTTTTAATTTACAGGGCCGGGGTTACCAATTTCAATTTTTCAATAATTAGTGTACAATAATGTTTTCAAAAAATGGTACTTTCGAGCTACAATTGTTGTTCATGAAGCTCGATTTCTTATTAATTCTTTGTAATTACTGTCTTAGTATTTTTTTGTGCAGAGATGGATCGGGAGTGGATGCATCTGTCCCGAATGGACAAGCGGTACATGCATGGCATCAACCAGTTTATCACCGATGCCAAAGCCCATGCTGGGAATGGGAACCATGTCTTCTGCCCATGCAAAGATTGCAAGAATCATAGGAACATTCGTCAAATTGAGTCTATATGATCGCACTTGATTACTAGGGGGTTTATGCCAAACTATACGATATGGACTATGCATGGCGAGGTTGGTGTGAATGTTCTGTGGAAAAACGATGATGATGTGGACATGCCTGACGTAGCCATCCACGATGCTGACGAGGAACCCAGTGTCAACACGGAACCTATGGCCACAGTTAATAATGTATTTAGAAACACGCTAGCTGACGACATCGAGGATAACGATGGCATTTCTCAGCTGCTATGTAATGTAGAGACCGGATGTCTTAGTGAAAGACAACTGAGAAAGCTAGAGAAAATAAGACAAGATGGCAAAACACCATTGTATATGAATTGTCCAATGAGCAAACTGGAAGCCGACATCATGCTGTTAGAGTTCAAATCGATAAACGGATTGAGCGATAAAGGCTTCGATCAGTTGTTAGGTATAATAAGGAAAATGCTCTCAGAAAAAAACGAGTTGCCAGAAAAGACATACTTGGCCAAGCAAATTATCTGCCCCATCGGCCTCGAGGTTGAAAAAATCCACACGTGTTCCAATAATTGCATATTGTACCGTAGAGAAAAATACAAAGACTTAGACAAGTGCCCCAAGTGTGAAGCTCCACGGTACAAGGAATGGCCGTTAGATGAGGGTACCAAGACCAGAGGAGGTCCTGTAAAGGTCGTTTGGTATTTCCCTATAGCTCCCTGGGTGCATAGGCTGTTTGCATGGCGAAGAGCGTAAGAAAGATACAATGATGAGGCACCTCGTCGATGGGCATGACTGGAGGACTATCAATACTATGTTCTATAAGGACATCAGTGGAGAGGTAAGGCAGGCACCTTTGGTTTGCTTTGAGCACAGATGGGATGAATCCTTTCGACCAGGTTAGAAGCAATCATAGCACCTGGCCAGTAACGCTCTGTATATACAACCTTCCACCTTGGGTCTGTATGAAGCGGTCGTACATCCAGATGCCACTACTGATCCAAGGGCCAAGACAACCTGGGAATGACATCGATGTGTTTCTGGAACCAGTGATCGATGAACTAGTGAAGATGTTTGAAAAGGGTGTGCTGGATGTTTGGGACGAGTAAAAAAAGGAACATGTCACGATCAAGGGAGTACTTATCGCTATAATCACCGACCTGCCAGGTCGAAGTTCGTTGTCCGGAGAGAAGACAAAAGGCTATACTGGATGTGTCAAGTGCTTGAATGACACCGATGCGGTAAATCTACCAAATAACTCAAAGATAGTTTATATGGGACACCGTAGGTTCCTACCTAAGGATCACCCTTACCGTAGGAACATAAAAGATTTCAACGATACTATTGAGAAACGCTTAGCTCCAAAATATCGAGATGGGCCTGTGATACTTCGAGAACTCAACAAACTGGAGGTTGTCCTTGGGAAGAGGGACAATGCAGTAGCAGCGCCTGATGGGAGCGTTTGGAAGAAAAATCGGTTTTCTAGAAACTACCTTACTGGCCATTTCTGAGTGTACGCCACCATCTTGATCCCATGCACATCACTAAAAACGTGTGCGCTAACACTCTTAACACCTTGATAGACATCGGGGGGACATCGAATGATTCACTAGCCACACGCCTGGACATGCAACACTTGGGAATCAAGAAGGAGCTGCATCCCATGGAGCTAGAGAATGGCTAGTTCGAACTTTTGGTTGTGTCATGGACATTAAAGAAGGAAGAAAAGTGTGCGCTTATTTCTTTCTTCAATGAACTCAAAGTCCGAATGGGCTACTGTGCGAACCCGAAGAGGCTAGTGAACATGAGAGAACTCAAGTTCAACTATGGCCCTATGAAGGCCCATGACTGTCATGTCATTATGACTCAGCTGCTCCCTGTTGCCCTGTGTGGTATCCTCCCCCAAAGGTCCATGCCCCAATCATAAAGCTTTGCTCGTTCTTTAACGCAATCTCAAAAAAGGTCATTGATGTATCCACGCTAGAGCAGCTGTAGCGGGACATAGCCGAAACTCTCGTTAGGCTTGAGATGCATCTCCCGCCGACTTACTTTGATATCTCATTGCATCTGCTCATTCATCTTATTGATCAAATTAGAGCCCTTGGCCCAATGTACCTGCATCAGATGTTTCCTTTCGAAAGATTGATGAAAGTTTTTAGGAGGTATGTTAGAAACAGATTTAGGCTAGAAGGGGGCATGGTTGAAGGATGGTCAACAGAGGAGGCCATTGAGTTCTGCACATATTATCTAGACATCAAAAGGGTCGGAGTTCCAGAATCTCGTCATGAGGGAAGACTACGTGGCAAAGGAACGATCGGGGAGAATTCTGTTATAGTAGACAACCCTGTTTCTTTTAGACAGGCATAGTTCACTGTTCTCCAGCAAGTTGAGGGTGTGATGCCATACATTGATGAGCATAGGCAATCGCTGCAAACTCTGTATCCGAGCAGGTCACAAGCTTGGCTGGATAAAAAACATAAGGAGGAATTTGTCAGCTGGTTACGACGTCGCTTGCTTGGAATAAAGTTGGGTAATCAACTAGATGCCTTAGCCAAGGGACCTTCGAGTACATATCTTAAGTACCAAGGGTATAAGATCAATGGATTCATATTTTACACAAAAAAGCAAGATGGAAAGAGCACATACCAAAATTGTGGTGTTCGTTTTGATGCTCACAACGAGAACGGCAACATGCAGGCGACATACTATGGTTTCATAGAGGAGATATGGGAGCTAGCCTACGGTCCGTTGAAGGCAGCTCTTTTTTACTGCCAGTGGGTTCGGCTCGAGGAAATCAACACTGACAGCGAAGGGTTCACTACCGTTGATCTCACTAAGACCGCATACAGAGACGACCCCTTCGTCCTTGCAAGAGATGTTTTACAAGTCTTCTATGCAAGGGACAACAAGACAAAAGGAAGGCTAAAAGTAGTCCTAGAAGGGAAAATGAAGATTGTCGATGTCGATGGAGTGACGGATGAAGAAGACTACAGGGGCTATCAGGAAATGCCTCCATTCGGGGCGAATGTACCCCTACCTATCCTTCAAGAGGGTGACGAACCTGCTTACGTACGAATTGGTCACAATGAGGCCCTCATTGTTGATGGACCTAAAGATAGTTAGATTATTGTTAACTATGTAATCATTATGCAGACGTTGTATCAGTAATTCGCACTGAATATTTAATTTATATTTTGTGCGCATCTCTATAATTTAATTATTGACTATGTAATCAAATATTAAGATGATGTTCACAAACACTATTATTTGATAATTATAGACCATTAATTCATTATCATAGAATTAAATAATCAAGACACAAATTTTTGTGTTATTTTAGAATATAAACTAACTGCATTATTTCTATTAATAAATAAAGAAAGAAAAGCAAAATAAGTGAACTCCCTATTCTAGCTCAATGGTTAAGGCCCCACACTCTGTACTCTGAGACCCGCGCTCGAATCCCAGATGGGCCAAACTTTTTTGATTTTGCATTTATTATTTATTAGTGCATTACAATGGGATAAAAGAAAAAATAAAACCATTCTAACCGATTCCCTATCCTAACTCAGCGGTTAAGGCCGCGCACTCTCGACCCCGTGACCCGCGCTCGAATCTCAGGCAGGCCAAACTTTTTTATATTTTTTACAAAAGGCTACGATGGCAGGCTCCAAACCGACACTATTTTTTTATATTTTTTTACCTAAAGTTGGCGGTAGGGCCCTTCACTGCCGATTTTGGTTTTAAAACCGGCAGTGATAGCTTCTATCATAGTTGGTTGCTCAAACCGACACAGAAGGCCCCATTCACTGTCGGTTTTTAAAGTAAAACCGACAGTGATGTGTAGATGCTCCTCACATGCCAACAGTGCTCCCATGACCAGAACCATTGGAACACTGCTTCCACCTACCCCGACAACTTTAGTTCAGAAATAAAAATGTACCACGACTGCTAGCCCCTATAAAATGGCCCTCAGCCAGGAGCTAGCCTCTCCATGCATGTTGGTTTCAGCCAGGCCTTATCAGCCATGATACAATGTTTTTCTCTCACAACAAACCATAGATATCGTTATGCATCGTAGCCCACCAAAATGGTGCACACATGAGGTACTAGAAGAATGCTACTGAAGATAGAGCAACGCCGAAGATTGAAGATGCCACGAGGTTCACATAGCCATCCGCTGTGGTGTCGAGCTGAATCCGATGTGCTCTGGACTATACCAAGAAAAAGGCCATGTATAGCAGAGGCATGGATTCATCGATGCCACTTATCATCTCCAATCGGTATAGCTCGTAGACCACCTCGGTGCTGTTGTTTGACCCTAGTTGGTGCTAGAAGAATGCTACTGAGGTGGTTAAATTATAATGTGTTGATACACATTGATGGTAACATTGACCTGTATGCAAATACGTCTTTGTTATCGTATATGCAATTTTAGTGTAAGGTCTTTGTTATCGTATATGTAACTTATTTCTAATTTTTTGTAATTTTTTGATGTATTTCATTACTATCTAAATAAATATATCATTGTTGTTAAAAATTTCCCACTGTAGTATCTAAATAAATATATCCTTTACATATATGCACCTTCACTGTCGGTTCTATTTAAAAACTGGTAGTGATAGTAACTTTCACTGTCGGTTCTATTTAAAAACCAGCAGTGATGTCCATGCCCCCTATATAAAACAAACTACCGACCACATACATCGATCCCACCCACCCACGAACTCTCTCAGTCTCATTTCTCACATTTCACTCTCAATTCTCAAGACATCCACTCTCTCTCTCTACATGATTTGGTTATGGCTCCTGCATTTTTCAATGGTATTGATATGTTGTCTTCTCCAATATTCTATCTATATTCATTTGATCTATATTTATATTCATGTTTCTTTGCATTCTACATTTATATATATTCTTATTCCTTGCATTCAATCTATATTTAACGACTCTATTTCGTGGGGGCTTCTATTTAAGCCCCATGGCTGGTTGAAGCTCACACCTTTGGCCATTTTCATTGACATAGCAACCTTGTGAGCTTAGCCAAAGCCCTCTCACTCATCTCCATCATTAATTCATCATCTTTGTGAGATTGGGAGAGAATCCAAGTGCATTGCTTGAGTGTTTGCATCTAGAGGCACTTGGTGTTCGTGTTTCGCTGCGGGATTTGCTTGTTACTCTTGGTGGTTGCCACCATCTAGACGGCTTAGAGCAGCGAGGATCGTTGAGCGGAGGGTGGTGATTGTCTCTGGCTCCGATCGTGGTGATTGTGAGGGGTTCTTGACCTTTCCCCGGTGGAGAGCCAAAAGGTACTCTAGTGGATTGCTCGTGGCTTGTGTGATCCTCATCTTGTGTTGGTTGTGCGGCACCCTATTGATGGTTTCGCGTGTGAAGCCAATTAGCACATGAACCTCCAAGTGAGTGAATCGCCACAACGAGGAGTAGCTTGCCGGCAAGCAAGTGAACCTTAGTAAAAAATTATTGTGTTCATCATTGATTTCGAGGTGATTGGTCTTCATTATTATTCATCCTTGTGATTGATTGGTTTCTTCATCTACATGGCGGTATAACCTTCTTGATCACTCTCTTTACTTTACCACAAACTAGTTGACAAGCTCTTTAGTGTAGCTAGTTGTGAGAGCTTGCTTGCTTGGTTGGTGTGGCTCTTTAGTTAGCCTTTGAGAGTACACTAACATAAGGTAGTGTCATAGCTTTTGTGTGAATAGACACTATCTAAACTAGAATTGTGGTAGGTGGCTTGCATTTTGAGTAGGCTAGTGCAACACTTGCTTCGTCTCATAATTGTCTAACCATTTTGTTAAGTGTTGTTGTAGAAAATTTTATTAGGCTATTCACCCCCCCTCTAGCCATTAGGACCTTTCAAGTGGTATCAGAGCCGAGGAAGGCATTGGGTTCTTGATAGTGGGTGCACTCAACACTTGACCGGTGATGCAAGAATCTTCAACTCAATCAACACCAATGGAAATGATGGTTATGATAGTATCACATTTGATGATAATGGCAAAGGCAAGGTCAAAGGGCTTGGTAAGATTGCAATATCAAATGACATGAGCATATCCAATGTGTTGCTAGTAGAGAGCTTGAACTTTAATTTGCTATCCGTGGCACAATTGTGTGATTTTGGATTCAAATGCATATTTGGGGTAGATGATGTAGAAATCATAAGTGTAGATGGCTCTAACTTGATCTTCAAAGGCTTTAGATATAAGAATCTATACTTTGTTGATTTCAATGCTAGTAAAGCTAAATTATCTACATGCTTGTTCACTAAGTCTAGCATGGGTTGGTTATGGCATAGAAGGCTTGGTCATGTTGGAATGAAACAATTGAATAGATTGGTTAAGCATGACTTAGTTAAAGGCTTGAAAGATGTGTTTGAAAAGGATAAGCTTTGTAGCTCTTGTCAAGCCGGCAAACAAGTTGGAAACACCCATCCTAAGAAAAGCATGATGAGCACTAGTAAAGCATTTGAGTTATTGCACATGGATTTGTTTGGGCCAACATAATACACTAGTATCGGTGGAAACAAATATGGCTTTGTGATAGTGGATGACTACACTAGATACACATGTGTATTCTTTCTAGTGGACAAAAGTGATGTGTTTGCAATATTCAAATCATTTGTCAAGGGCATTCACAATGAGTTTGAAACAACCATCAAGAGAGTTAGAAGTGACAATGGTAGTGAGTTCAAGAACACTAGAATTGATGAGTTGTGTGATGAATTTGGAATTAGACATCAATTCTTGGCCAAGTACACTCCACAATCAAATGGCCTTGTTGAGAGGAAAAATAGAACACTCATTGATATGGCAAGGTCTATGCTTAGTGAGTACAATGTGAGTTAATCTTTTTGGGCCAAAGCTATCAACATGGCTTGCTGTTGTAGCAACCGCCTCTATTGTCACCGATTGAAAGAAAAGACACCATATGAGCTCTTGAATGGTAGAAAGCCCAACATTGCATATTTTCGGGTCTTTGGTTGCAAATGCTATATCTTGAAGAAAGACACAAGATTGGACAAGTTTGACAAGAAATGTGATGAATGATTGCTACTTGGTTATTCCACTACAAGCAAAGCATATAGAGTTTGGAATTTGGATAGTGGTACTCTTGAGGAAGTTCATGATGTTGAATTTGATGAAACAAAGGGTTCACAAGTGGAGAATGAGAACTTGGGAGATGTTAGAGGCATTCAACTTTCAAATGCCATGAAGAACATGGGTATTGGTGAATTGAGGCCTAGGCAAGTGAATGATGATGAAGATGATCAAGTGCAAGTGCTCTCTAACTCAAATGTGCAAGATGATACAAATCAAGTTAGTGCAAGTGGCTCTCATGACAATGAACAAGATCAAGTGGCTAGTACATCATCTCAACCCAATGATCAAGCAAGTGCAAGCAATCAAGTTCCAATCCTCCAACCAACCAATGTTGCAAGGGATCATCCATTGGACACTATCATTGGTGATATTTCTAGAGGTGTACAAACAAGATCAAGATTGGCATCATTTTGTGAACACTTCTCATTTGTGTCATCCATTGAACCAAAGAAGATAGATGAAGCATTGAAGGATGTTGATTGGGTGAATGCTATGCATGAAGAATTGAATAACTTCACAAGAAATAAAGTATGGGAGTTGGTAGAAAGACCAAAGGGACACAATGTGATTGGAACCAAATGGGTCTTTAGAAACAAGCAAGATCAAGATGGGATAGCAGTAAGGAACAAAGCAAGATTAGTAGCACAAGGCTATACACAAGTTGAAGGTCTTGACTTTGGAGAAACATATGCCCCGGTTGCTAGGTTGGAAGTAATAAGAATCTTGCTAGCCTATGCTTGTGCCCACAACATCAAGCTCTATCAAATGGATGTTAAGAGTGCATTTCTCAATGGCTTCATTAATGAAGAAGTATATGTTGAGCAACCTCTCGGTTTTGAAGATGATAAGAGGCCCAACCATGTATACAAGTTGAAGAAAGCTTTGTATGGCTTGAAGCAAGCACCTAGAGCATGGTATGAGAGATTGAGGGATTTCTTACTCTCTAAAGGGTTCACAATAAGCAAGGTTGACACCACTCTTTTCATCAAGAAGATTGGAAAAGACTTATTTGTGTTGCAAATCTATGTTGATGACATCATATTTAGATCAACAAATCAAGATTTTTGTGATGAGTTTGGAAAGATGATGGCTAATGAGTTTGAGATGTCTATGATTGGAGAGTTGAGTTACTTCCTTGGTCTTCAAATCAAGCAATTGAAGAATGGTACTTTTGTAAGTCAAGGCAAGTATATCAAGGACATGATCAAGAAATTTGGCATGTGTGATAGCAAAGTCATTAGCACACCAATGGGAACAAATGGCAACTTGGATAGTGATGCAAGTGGAAATATGGTGGATCAAAAGTTGTATCGGTCTATGATTGGAAGCCTACTCTATGTGACCGCATCAAGGCCGGATGTCATGTTTAGTGTATGCATATGTGCAAGATTTCAAGCCTCACAAAGAGAAAGTCATTTGAAGGCTACAAAGAGGATATTGAGGTACTTGAAGCATACACCAAATGTTGGTTTGTGGTATCCCAAAGGAGCAAAGTTTGAGTTAGTTGGTTACTCCGACTTGGACTATGCGGGATGCAAGGTTGAAAGGAAGAGCACCTCAGGCACATGTCAATTGTTGGGAAGATCACTTATTTCATGGTCATCAAAGAAGCAAAATAGTGTTGCATTATCAACCGCCGAAGCCGAATACATATCCGCCGGTAGTTGTTGTGCACAAATACTTTGGATGAAGGCCACTTTGAGTGACTTTGGAATCAAGTTCAAGAAAGTGCCACTGCTATGTGACAATGAGAGTGCAATCAAGCTAACAAACAATCCAGTTCAACATGCAAGAACAAAGCACATTGATGTCCGCCACCATTTCATAAGAGATCACCAACAAAAAGGGGACATTTGCATTGAGAGTGTGGGCACCGAAGATCAACTTGCCAACATATTCACCAAGCCATTGGATAAGAAAATGTTTTGCAAGCTAAGGAATGAGTTGAACATATTGGATTTCTCAAATATATGTTGATGCACCCCCCACTCATATGACATGCCTCTCCTTCGAGCAATTCAAGGTAAAAGTTGATTGGCATGACATACATCTTTGCTAAGGACATGGTTAGTGCATCTAGTCACATTTTCAATTTTATTAGGACCTTTCAAGTGGTTCTATTTTATTAGGCTTATTCATGAAAATCAAATGAATTTGATGTTTATATGATATCACTATTTCTTCTATGCTTGACATGATCTAGTGATAGCATATGACATGTTTATGGGCTTGTAAACCTAGTGTTTAATCTAGAAAATGAGCTCTAAGTATTTATCTCAACATGGTACAAGATAACCCTTATTTGGAGGTGTGAAGAAGCTTATCCTTGGATCAAACCGAGTTAAATATCTTTGGTAAATGATCTAGACTAGACCAAATTTGGGAAAATGATCCTCACACCATTGATTGACATTGATAATCTCGACCCTACAAGTAATACTATCTATATTTAGAACCTTTGTGGTCATTGATGACAAAGGGGGAGAGAAACAAAGATAGTAGTAAAAATAGTGAAAAAGGGGTAGAAATATCATAAAGGGAGAGAAACATAAAGATATACTTGATATATGACATAGGGGTAGAAAAGTGAAAAAGGAAACGGATCAATTAAAATTTTGAGCACACAAGTAGGGGGAGCAAGCTCATAAACTTGTATGGTGCATTTTAAAGTGCATTTCATATGTTTGCTTGCATGGCATAAGTTCTAAATTTAAAATATCCATGCTTGTGTGATGTATGCTAGTTGTTAGATTGAATGATGAAATAAAATCACTAGATAACTTTCATTTCCAAATATTTCCAAGTGGTATTGAGCTAACCATGGTGCTAAGGATGGTATATCGGTGCACTCCGATTGGTATCATGCTTCAAAGGTCCATCTTTTATACCTTAGCATCATGTGGTAGGTCCATCATGTGGTATGCCGACCGGACGTGTCTGGTATTCACAAATAGAGCATCCGGTGCTGTGTCCGGTCGATTGGACCGGAGCATCTGGTCACCCCGCGTTATGCCCAGTGAAGGGGTATAACGGCTCTATTTCATGGGGGCTTCTATTTAAGCCCCATGGCTGGTTGAAGCTCACACTTTTGGCCATTTTCATTGACATAGCAACCTTGTGAGCTTAGCCAAAGCCCTCCCACTCATCTCCATCATTGATTCATCATCTTTGTGAGATTGGGAGAGAATCCAAGTGCATTGCTTGAGTGTTTGCATCTAGAGGCACTTGGTGTTCGTGTTTCGCTGCGGGATTCGCTTGTTACTCTTGGTGGTTTCCGCCATCTAGATGGCTTGGAGTAGCGAGGATCATTGAGCGGAGGGTGGTGATTGTCTCCGACTCCGATCGTGGTGATTGTGAGGGGTTCTTGACCTTTCCCTGGCAGAGAGCCAAAAGATACTCTAGTGGATTGCTCGTGACTTGTGTGATCCTCATCTTATGTTGGTTGTGCGACACCCTATTGAGGGTTTGGCGTGTGAAGCCAATTAGCGCGTGAACCTCCAAGTGAGTGAATTGCCACAACGAGGAGTAGCTTGCCGGCAAGCAAGTGAACCTCAGTAAAAAATCATTATGTTCATCATTGATTCCAAGGTGATTGGTCTTCATTGTTATTCATCCTTGTGATTGATTGGTTTCTTCATCTACACGGTGGTATAACCTTCTTGATCACTCTCTTTACTTTACCGCAAACTAGTTGACAAGCTCTTTAGTGTAGCTAGTTGTGTGAGCTTGCTTGCTTGGTTGGTGTGGCTCTTTAGTTAGCCTTTGAGAGCACACTAACATAAGGTAGTGTCATAGCTTTTGTGTGAATAGACACTATCTAAACTAGAATTGTGGTAGGTGGCTTGCATTTTGAGTAGGCTAGCGCAACACTTGCTTTGTCTCATAATTGTCTAACCATTTTGTTAAGTGTTGTTGTAGAAACTTTTATTAGGCTATTCACCCCCCTCTAGCCATTAGGACCTTTCATTTGCCCATGTTGTCTTCAAGCGGCGAGGCATTGTGTGTGGCGGCGGGTCGAGGGCTGGGGCGAGGTGTGTGTGGGAAGGGCGCTGCTTTGCGTTCTTGACGCGCGGTGGTGTGGTGGCCGACTGTGTGCATGGGGGCCTAGCTTATATAGGCGTGTCTGTGGTGGAACTGATCATGGTGCAATAACTCGCACCCCTCGGAAGACGGAGCACGCCTACATTGGGAACCACAGTTGAACCGCCATTGCGCCTGCGTTGGGAAGATGGAGCGCGCCTGCGTTTGGGAACCGGCTCGAGCAGCCGATGGATGGGTAAACACGGCGTCTCTTTGTGGGGAATTGAAGGGCTCTTCATGGGAACTACGCTTCATGGACTGGGTAATTAAAATAGTGACTCTTCATATGGGAACCGCGCGACCAGCGTGGCCGGGGAGTTGAAGGGCCTACGCGCAAAGCAGGGATAGATAATCACTCAAAGGAATAAATTCCTTCGAACTTTCCGAAATCAGGTGATAGCTCAATGGTTTGTCCGCTGCTCTGGAACTTGTAGGCTTTGGTTCGATTCAAGGATGCAACACATTTATTTTATCTTTTTGACCTTTAGACCGCTTAATAAATTATAAAATTAAACCAAAAAAATTGGGCTGCCTAGGACTTGAATACGGGTCTCGGGGGCTAAGTTGAGGGGTCTTAACCGTTGCGCCAGTAGGAGGAGTTCGAAACAAAATGGAAACTTATCCTACTTAACACCTAAGTTAAACTTAACTGCTACACAACATCATTGCCGGTTTGGGGAATGACCCGACAGTGATGTACACCATCACTGTCGGTTTGCAAGCAAAACCGGCAGTGATGAGCTATTTCCCAAAATAAATTAATAATTTATAAAATAGAACAAAAAAATTTGGGCCGTCTGGGACTCGAACACGGGTCTTGGTGGCTAAGTTGAGGGGTCTTAACCATTGCGCTAGTAGGAGGAGTTCGAAATAAAACAAAAACTTATTCTACTTAACACCTAATTTAACACCTAACTGCTACAGCACATCACTGCCGGTTTGGGGAGTGACCCGGCAGTGATGTGCCCCATCACTGTCGGTTTACAAGCAGAACCGACAGTGATGAGCTACTTGTCGGTGTTTCGGACCGGGGGGGTCCTCAACCAACTAGTAAATTTATCCTGTGTGTTCTCGATTCTAGATGGTGATGCAAAGAGGCACAAGGTTTATACTGGTTCGGGCAATTCAGGCCCTACGTCTAGTCTGGGAGATCGGTCTTGTATTCCTTGCACCGAAATGCTTGTGGTAGGGGTTTACAAGCTAGGTGAGAGAGGGAGTTCGTCCTAGGTCTCGGCGAGGTGAGGTGTGGGCTGCTTGAGACGTTGCTCTCAGGCGGCTGGGAAGTGTGTGTTACAGGGCCTTGTCCTCCCTAAATGGCCCAAGTCCTCTCCTTTTATAGTTGAAGGGAGGACAAGGACAATACATGTGCTAACTATACGGCGTCGTGCCAACAGGGGTGGCATGTCCGAGCCCTGTGGCCTGTTCCTGTGGCGGCGTGGTTGTCGGAGTGGTCCATCCTTGGAGCACTGGGGCGGCATGCTGGTCACATCCGATCCTGTGCGTCATGGGAGCTCCAGGACTACCTCGGAGTGGGTGCGGTGGTGAACATGCGAGCTGCTGTGGACTGACTGTGCACAAGGCCAAGGCTCAGTTGGTGCCGAGGCTGCACCGCCGCGGGGGGTCTCGGCAGGCATGAATCCCGAGATAGCCGAGACCCTGGTGCATAGTGCTGAGGCTCGGAGAGAGCGATTGATCCAGTGTGCTAGCTTGGAGATGGTGATGACCCGGGCCAGGCCGTCCATGTCGTGTTGTTTTCGAGGCGGGGATCGCGGGGCACAGTGTAGTGCGGACGCTGATCGTGGGCACAGCGTCAGGATACAGTGACTGGTAATCCCCGCGGTGCCCTGTCTTAGCTGGTATGGTGCTGATGCGACCTCATGTCCCGTCGGCCATTCTGCGGTGTCGAGCCATCGTCTAGCTGAGATTGCGGGAGTGGTTGACATATTAATGGGACATGACGTGCTGTCAGGAGGATCGGTCGAGGCGGGGGGCGATGGGCTATGGACAAACTGGCCTCGAGTGATATGGAGAATGAGGCCTCACGCGAGACAGAGATCGGACTCCTTGCCGAGGACTTCTGTGAGAGGCCTCGCGCGAGGCAGAGATTGCACTCCTTGCCGAGGCCTTCCATGAAAAGCCTCGCCCGAGGCAGAGATTGCGTCAGGACACCGAGACCTCCTATGCGAGGCTCGAGGCGAGGCGGAGAGCCTGGTAGGCTCGGACGTGGCCGGTGAGGAGCCCACGGCTTACCTTCTAGCTTTGCTTTTTGATTGGATTTAAGTGACCCTTTTGATGTTCGCTCGGGGTACCCCATTCTACGGTACCCGACAGTAGCCCCCGAGCCTCCGGGGGAGTGCGTGCACTCTCCCTGGGGGTTTGCCGAGGCTTGGTTTATAGCCGCTCCCGTAGGAATTGGGTTTTGTTTCTTGAGGTCTCGGTGGGTGCGCGCGAGCGCACCCGTCGGGTGTAGCCCCCGAGGCCCTAGAGGAGTGGAGTTACTCCTTCAGGGGCTTTTTTCATTTTCGCGTTTGAGTGAGGAGTTTTTATCGTATTTGCCGAGCCCACAAGTGCAAGTTCGGGTCGCGGGGGTCTCGGCGAGGTTGCAGAAAAAGCTCTCTAGCCTCCGCACGGAGCGAGAGGTCTGTCAGGGGTTCCCGTGGCTTTTGGTACGACCCTCACGCTTCCTTTTCGCTCGGAAGGAGGGGTGGAATGTGCCAGACTACCCTCGATGGGCACGAGCGTGGGCACTTCCAGTGATCTGTTATCGGGTGAGTCCAAGTGGAGGCCCGTGCCCCGTTCGCTAGGGGACGGCTAGCGGTCCAGAGACACACTCCAAGAGTACCAGAGAGTTTCTCTAGTGGGTGCCGAGGCCGTTCGCTGGGCCTCGGTGGCTCGGTGCCTCCCTACAGTGGGATCCCATTTGGAGACTTCCCCGCCGGTCTTGGACACGACTTAGGATGCCCCGAGCGATTGTTCGCTCGGGCCTCGGCCATTCGTAGGCTCGTCCCGAAGTCGTCCCTGACTCTGTTGCCCTAGGGCGGCTGTTGAAACCTCTAGGGGCCCAGCCTTCGAACCCCTAGACCGTAACGGGCTCGGTGCCCTTGATCGTATTTGTAACGAAACTTCTAGTGCGGACTTAGACCGTTTGTCTTTGTCTTGGGTGTAGGAGGAGCCCCCGAGCCTCCGCCCGGAGCAAGAGGGCGATCAGGGGTCCCCTGGCTCTTTTATACGACCCTCACATATTCTTTTCATTTGGATGGAGGGTTTGTTTGCCGAGCCCATTCGGGTGCGAGCCGAAGCCGCTGGGTCTCTGCATGGTTGCAGGAAGAGCCCCTAGCCTCTGCATGGAGCGAGAGGGCCGTCGGGAGCTTCCCTGGCTTTTTACACGCCCCTCGCGCATGAGGGTTTGTTTGCCGAGGCCCCTGTGGGCGCGAGCCTGGGTCATGGGGTCTCAGCAAGGTTGCAGAAAGAGCCTCCTAGCCTCTGCATAGAGCGAGAAGGCCGTCAGAGGTTCCCCTGACTTTTTGTACGACCCTCATGCTTCCTTTTCGCTCAGAAGGAGGGTTTGTTTTGCCGAGCCCCTTTGAGTGCGAGCTAGGGTCGTTGGGTCTCGGCAAGGTTGCAGGAAGAGCCCCCTAGCCTCTGCATAGAGCGAGAAGGCCGTCAGAGGTTCCCCTGACTTTTTGTACGACCCTCATGCTTCCTTTTCGCTCGGAAGGAGGGGTGGAATGTGCCTCGCTACCCTCGGTGGGTACGAGCGGTGGCACTTCTGGTGAGCTGTTATTGGGTAGTCCGAGTGGAGGCCTGAACCCCGTTCGCTAAGGGTCGGCTAGCGGTCCAGAGACGCACTCCAAGAGTACCAGAGGGTTTCTCTAGTGGGTGCCGAGGCCGTTCGCTGGGCCTCGGTGGCTCAGTGCCTCCCTACGGTGGGATCCCATTTGGAGACTTCCCTGCCAGTCTCGGACACGACTTGGGGCGTCCCAAGCGTTTCGCTTGCTTGGGCCTCAGCCCCGTATAGGCTCGCCCACGGTCATCCCTGACTCTGTTGTCCTGGGGCGGCTGTCGAAACCCCTTGGGGCCCAGCCTTCGAACCCCTGGACCGTAATAGGCTCAGAGCCTGGTTCCTTCATCTGAAAGGAATAGGCCGGGGGGAATACCTTCCCCATTGGCTCAGCAATGGGTGGTGCGCCTTTTGAGGCGGTTTCCTGGGGAGGCGAAACGACGCCTGCTGCCGTAGTGGCCGAGCGTGACGTGGTGGATGGGACGTAACTGTTCCCGCAATTAATGAGAAAGAAGTGGGCGCATGGGCGGCAAAATCGGCTCATGGTTAACCACGCCAGATCGGGGGGAAACTTCCCTGATTTCGTCGCCCATTCGTTTCGCCTTCCCCCTGCATAAATACTCGAAGAGTCTCGCCCCTCCTCACCTTACCTTGCCTGCATTAGCTCTGCCTCCATCAAGCCGTCGCTAGAGCAGCAGGTGCCGGGAAGAAGGGAGAAGAGCGAGCCTAGGGAGAAAGCGAGAAAAAGCGAGAGCGTGGGAGAGAGAGAGAAAAACTCACTGCTGCATCCGATCCTTCCATCGCACTCATGGCCAGCGACATCGTTGTTGTCGAGGCGGACCCCTGGGATCCTTCCGATGTTACCATGGAGACGCTCCAGTCGCTCGTCGACGGCGGACTCCTTCGCCCGGTGACGGACCCCACCAGGCCGGAGTGGATTGCTCCGTACGGCGAGCCAGAGCCGAGGCCTTGCGACGGCTACGTCGTGAGCTTTGTCTCCTTTCACGAGCGCGGCCTCGGCGTCCCAGCGGATCGGTTCATGCGGGCGCTCCCGCACTACTACGGCGTGGAGCTCCACAACTTCAATCCCAACTCCATCGCTCAGGCGGCTATCTTTGTTGCCGTCTGTGAGGGGTACTTGGGGATTGCTCGCCATTGGGAGTTGTGGCTCCATCTATTCCGGGCGGGGCACACCACCAAGCCGATGGGTACGTCGGTTACGAGGAAGGCGACGAGGGCCGGCGGCTGCACTCTCCAAGTGCACCAGGACTGCCAGCACCTCTACATCCCGGCCCAGCTCGCGTCCTCCAACCACCGGTGGTACACGAGCTGGTTCTACCTTCGTAACGACGACGGAGGACTTCCCCCCTACACTGGGCGAATTGTGGGGAGCTGCCCGGAGAGATGGAAGTACAGCATCCCGAAGGACGACCAGCCCAAGCTGCAGGCGCTTCTAGAGAGTCTGGAGAGGCTGCGGGGTCGTGGCCTTACCGTGGCTATGGTCGTGGCTGCCTTCCACCGCTGGAGGGTGCTGCCGCTGATGGCTCGGCGGCGGCGGCTGTTCGAGATGAAGCCGGGTGAGCCCATTGAGGGCATCCGGATGTCCTCCTCTGCCCTTTTCGATGAGGAAATTATTCGTCGGGTTGGGGAGACGGTAGAGGCGAAGCTGAGGGGCGGCAACCTGACCCCCATCGCGATGCGACCGTCGCGGGGGTTCCTCTCGCTGGTAAGTCGTGTGCCGCCGTAGCCCCCGAGCCTCCTCCATTTCTCCTACCTTCTCATGCGCATTCGCCGTTCCTGTAGGGGATGAGGGACGTGCGCGCCTCTCCGCCGCCCGTCCCCGAGGACGCGAGGCGGCGGGCGATCAACCGGGTGCACGCCGATGCGCAAAAAAAGAGGAAGGACGCCGAAGCGGCGAAGCGCACGAAGAAGATCCTCGCACGCGAGGAGCTGGACAAGCGCCGCCATCAACAAAGGAAGGACGGTCTTCCGTTGGAGGAATCCCCGTCATCGTCATTGTCGATGGAGGCCTCGGACGGGGATGACGAGGGCGAGGTGGTGCGAGGTCCCCTGGACCATCTCCCTGACGTAGTGGAGGTGGTGCCCGGGGCGTTGGCAAGCAGCCCAGCACTCCTGGGAGGAGGAGGAGAAGCGGACCCGGGGTTGGCGATTGCCCGCTCCGGGGCCGAGGCTGATATGCCCGGGGCGCGGGCGTTGGGCAAACGCGCCGTCAGCCCAGTGGGCTCGACGGCGATGGTGGAACAAGTGGCGGCGGAGGCGACGCAACCACCCCCGCAGAGGACCGATGGGGCGCCGGGGTCCTTTGAGGACCGGCCGGCGCCGATGGACACGGAGGCAGTGCCTCTGCCGCTGCCTCCGCCTTTGCGGACGAGGGTCGCCATGGCGAAGCGGTTGCCACCCTGTTCGAGGTAGGTGTATCTTTGGTGGGGTCGCAGCGCCTTCCGTTCGCTCTTTGGTCCTGTGCGGACCCTGTAGGTGATTTTTCCTTAGTCGGAAGCGGCCTGTGGACGAGCTTCCCTTGGTGCCCCTTAAGGCGCTCAAGGCGAGCCCCGACTCCTCCGGCCACTGGGTGGCGGAGGCACAAGCCGCTATACAACACGGTGCGGCGTCGGTGAGGGCCGACCCGAAGGAGCCGGCCACCCAAGGAGGGGTTGCCGAGGCGACCCCGACACAGACGGGGGAGGGAGTGTTTCTGCCCTGCGAGGGCGAGGCTCACGAGTTGGATGGGGACGGCATGCCCTTGGTTGCCGAGGCCCCCGGGGTCTCTGAGGCTGAGGCGACGGAGCCCGGGGTGCCCAAGACCGCTGAGACCGCAGCGGCGGGGGTCGGTGTTTCTGCGACCACCGAGGCCACGATGGTGGAGGTCGAAGCCCCCGAGACCGTCGAGGCCATGACTGCAGAGGCTGAAGCCCCTGAGATCGCTGAGGCCGATGTGATGGCGGTGAGGCCGTCTGCCCAGGAGGCGGAGATGAAGGCGGTGGAGGCCTTGGCGGCGCCTTTGGTTCAGGGCCCGCCGTTGTTACGTGAGAGCGCCTGGGAGGCGGTGGTCTATCTGATCTCCTCCAACGATACTTCCCGGGCGCGGGGGGTGGTTGACGCCGAGGAGACCGGCGCCGTGGAACAGCCGGCTCCGACCTTGGGCGAGGGAAGCTCGGCCCTCGTGCGGGTGCGACCCGAGCCCCGTGGGTGGGAGCACCCGCGCGTACTGTGGCGGAGCCGGGACGACCCTGAGGGGGAGCCCCTGTTCGCTCTCGAGGACGCTGGGACACCTTCGAGCAATACTGCCAGCTGGCGGAGCGGTCGCTTCGGACGGCGCTGTCCGTGGTGGCTGATGAACTGCCCGGAGTCGCCCAGGTTCGTGTTTTCTTTTTTCGCGCGACGTTGCCTTTTTCTGAGTTTTGTTGCAATCAATGACCCTGTTCTGCTTCCCCAGGAGCTCGAGACCCGGTCCCTTGGGAAGTCAGTCTTTCTTCGGCGGGAGAGGGACATCTAGGACCAGCTCTAGCGGCAAATGGGCCTGCTTGCGGGTGCCAACAAGCTTCTGGCGGCACGGAGCACGGAGGTGGAGGACCTCCGCCTTCATTGTGCCGACGTGAAGGTCGAGGCGGCCATGGCCTAGGAGCAGCTTGCCCCTCTAGTGGCGCGGGTCAAGGAGTTGGAGGAGGAGCTCGCCTGCGCGGCCAGTGATTGGGATGCCTTCAGGGCTCGAGCCGTTGAAGCCACGGCCTCGGCCACGGCTCTCATGGGGTAGCTAGGGGCGGAACAGAATGCGCACCGGCTGACGAAGGGCGCTTTGGATGAGGCCCTTGCAGCGGCCGAGGCCTCGTGAACCGAGGCTGTAGTTTGGAGGGGGATGGTCGAGGGTGAGTCCTAGTCCCCTCGTTTTATTTTCTTCTCCTTATGTTCGTTCCCTAACTTCCTCGTGTGACGCAGAGCTGGGGAGTGAAGCTTCCAGGGCGGCCGAGGCTTCTCGGGTCGAGGCCCAGCGCTTGAAGGAGAAGGCCGAGGCTTCTCGGGCCGAGGCCCTGCGCTGGAAGGATAAAGCCGAGGCCTGTCAGGTCGAGACCCGACACTGGGAGCTGAAGGCCAAGGGTGAGTTCCGTGGGCTTCCGCTCCTAATTTAGGTTGTTTTTTCCCTCGCTCAATCCTTATTTCATTTTCTGTGGTGCAGAGTTAGAGGCGGAGGTTATTCGGGCAGCCGAGGCTTCCAGCGCGGTGCAGACGGTGCTCGAGACTGAGATCGGGGAGCACGAGGCGCTGAAGCGTGCCGCCCTTTCCGCCTATGAGGCCTTGGAGGTTGAAGGGGTTCAGTCAGGCAGCTCCCTTGGGAGCCGTTTGGTTGCGCTGAGCAGCCAGATGCGCGAGCGGCTCCGAGGAGCGCTGCACATGGGTGTCAAGCGGGCGTTGGCCATCATCTCCTCTCACTATGTTGGCGTCGACCTCCTGGCCATCAGTGATGGCTATGTCTTGCCTGATGATGATGAGGAGGCCGACGCGGTGGTCACGAAGCTGATAGAGGTGGCGGAAGGCCCTGGCACGGTGCTGGCAACGCTCTTCGAAGAGGAGGTGGTCCCTCCCCTACCGCCTGCCGATGCTGGAGGCCCTGAGGCTTGACCTGGGCTCAAGGGGCCATGTAAAAATAGAGTAGAGTAGGAATTATCTTTGTATCGTAACGCTTGTGGCCGTCGAGGCCTTTCTTTTTGAAGTATTTGTGTTTCTTAGTTGTTTTTCTCGTGTTTCCGAGCCTCTGCCCTCTGTTGCATCTGATTAGATTTCTTTTGCAAAACGCCTCCTTGGATCTTAAACCATCCCTTGGGTGAGAGGTAGTGAGGGAGTGCCGTAGCCCGGAGGCGTAAGCTGTCTCGCGACTCTACCAGCCTCTTGCTTAGGAAACAGACTTTGGTCTGAGGGGTTTTTACAACCGATTCATTAGAGCATGTTAGAGACTTGGCGTAGGATTTTTTTTTGAAAAACGACTGAAGAATGGTGCGTGGGACTTAGGGGGAGTCCCCCATCTAGTCCCCGAGGGAGGCTTGGTTCTGCTGAGGCAGAGCCGAGTCTCCCTTACCGTGTTATTGTATTGCCGAGACCCACGATGGGCTCGAGGGATTTCTCGAAAAATTATACCAACTAAAGAACGCTTTTTAATTGTATTTCGAGAAACAACATATACAATGCTTGGAAATTTAAGGATAAAAGCGATGTAGCTGTTCTATGTTCCAAGCGTTGGTGAAGATTTTGCCCTTCTCGTTGGCCAGCTTGTAGGTCCCGGGCTTCAGTACTTGGGCGATGATGTACGGTCCTTCCCATGGTGGGGTCAGCTTGTGGCGGCCCTTGTTGCTCTGTGCTAGCCTCAACACCAGGTCGCCTACCTTCAAGTCTCGGCCTCGGACGCGCCAGGCCTGATAGCGCCATAGGGTCTGCTGGTATTTAGCTGAGTGTAGTAGCACAACGTCTCGGGCTTCCTCCAGTTGATCGAGGGCGTCCTCTCGGGTGGTGCGGTTACTTTGTTCGTTATAGGCTTGTAGCCTTGGGGAACCATATTCCAAATCGGTGGGGAGGATGGCCTCGGCCCCATAGACCAGGAAGAAAGGCGTGAACCCCGTGGCTCGGCTTGGAGTGTTCCTCAGGCTCCAGATGACCGATGGGAGTTCGGCGAGCCATTTCTTGCCAAACTTTTTCAACCGGTTGTGAATTCTTGGCTTGAGGCCTTGTAGGATCATGCCGTTGGCACGCTCTACTTGGCCGTTGGTCCTTGGGTGTCCTACGGCTGACCAGGCCACACGGATGTGGTGGTCATCGCAAAACGTCAGGAACTTTTTGCCGGTGAACTGTGTCCCGTTGTCGGTGATGATGGTGTTGGGAACCCCAAACCTGTGGATAATGTCAGTGAAGAACAGCACTACCTGCTCGGATTTGATTCGATTGATCAGACGAGCCTCGATCCATTTGGAGAACTTGTCGATTGATACCAGTAGATGGGTGTAGCCTCCGGGGGCCTTTTGTAGAGGCCCGACCATGTTGAGCCCCCATACGGCAAACAGCCACGTGATGGGGATGGTTTGGAGGGCCAGGGCCGGGAGACATGTTTGTCAAGCATAGTACTGACATCCTTCGTAGGAGCGTACTAGCTTGGTGGCGTCGGCGACCGCCGTTGGCCAGTAAAACCCTTGGCGGAAAGCATTTCCTACGAGCGTCTGAGGCGCCGCATGGTGCCCGCAGGCGCCTGCGTGCAAGTCCCAAAGCAGGGCTCGGCCCGCCTCGGCAGTGATACATCGTTCGAGGACACCTGAGGGACTTTGCCTGTACAATTCGTCATCGTAGAGGACGTAAGTCTTGGCTTGGCGCGTGAGCCGTCGGGCTTCAGTCCTGTCACCAGGAAGCTCCCCCCGATCGAGCCAATCGAGGAATGGGATTCGCCAATCCACGTCCTGGTCGATCCGCGGAGGCTCGGTGTTGACTTCCATGACCTTAGGCTCGGTCGAGGGGGTCTCGGCAGTAGAGGGGGCGTCGAGCTTCGCCGTGGTTTCCACAGGTGGGCCCTCCTCTGTTACCAAGGTGTATTCAATGGAAGGTTTGTGGAGGTCTCTGGTAAAGTCGTTCGGGGGGGCCGGGGCCCGTGCTGAGGCCATCTTTGCCAGCTCATCGGCGGCCTCGTTGTACTTCCGCGCGACGTGGTTTAGTTCGAGACCGTCGAACTTGTCTTCTAGGTGACGTACCAACTTGCAGTAAGCCTCCATTTTGGGGTCGAGGCAATTTGACTCCTTCATGACTTGATCGACGACGAGCTACGAGTCGCCCCGGACGTCGAGACATCATACCCCGAGTTCAATGGCGACTTGCAAGCCGTTGACGAGGGCCTCGTACTCGGCCACGTTGTTGGAGGTGGCGAAGTGGAGCCGCACCATGTAACGCATGTGTACTCCGAGGGGAGAGACGAAGAGGAGTCCTACGCCTGCCCCGGTCTTCATCAGAGACTCGTCCAAGTACATGGTCTAGCACTCCGTCTGAATTTGAGCAGGTGGTAGTTGGGTGTCTGTCCACTCAGCCATGAAATCGGCCAAGACCTGAGACTTGATCGCTTTTCGAGGCACAAAAGTCAAGGTTTCCCCCATAAGCTCGATGGCCCACTTGGCTATCCTGGCTGTGGCCTCCCGGTTATGAACTATCTCCCCCAGGGGGAAAGATGATACCACAGTCACTGGGTGAGACTCAAAATAGTGACGCAGTTTGTGCCGGGCTAGGACTACGGCGTAGACCAGCTTCTGGATAAGGGGGTAGCGTGCTTTGGTCTTGGAGAGCACCTCGCTGATGAAATAAACAGGTCGTTGGGTGGGCAGAGCATGCCCCTCTTCCTGCCTCTCTACTACTACGGCAGCGCTGACCACTTGGGTCGTTGCGGCGACGTAGAGTAAGAGGACCTCGTCCCTGGTCGGGGGTACCAAGATGGGAGGATTTGTGAGCAGCGCTTTGAGTCTGTCGAGGGCTTCTTCGGCCTCGGGGGTCCAAGAAAAATGCTCGGATTTTCTCAAGAGTCGGTACAGAGGCAGACCTTTTTTGCCGAGGCACGAGATGAAGCGGCTCAGGGCCGCAAGGCATCCCATGACCCTCTGTACTCCCTTGAGGTCTCTGATTGGTCCCATGCTGGTTATGGCCGAGACCTTCTCTGGGTTGGCTTCGATGCCGCGTTCCGAGACTATGAATCCCAAGAGCATGCCTCGGGAGACCCCGAATACACATTTCTCGGGATTGAGCTTGATGCCCTTCTCTCTAAAGCATCTGAAGGCTATCCTCAAGTCATCGACAAGGTTCCCGGCCTTTTTGGTCTTGACCACGATATCATCCACATAGGCCTCAATGGTCCGCCCAATGTGGTCGCCAAAGACCTGGGTCATGCACCGCTGGAACGTGGCCCCTGCATTTCTAAGGCCGAAAGGCATAGTCACATAGCAGTACATGCCGAATGGTGTGATGAAAGAAGTTGTAAGCTGGTCGGACTCCTTCATCTTGATTTGATGGTAACCAGAATACGCATCAAGGAAAGACAGGGTCTCGCACCCTGCAGTGGAATCAACGATTTGATCGATTCGGGGTAATGGGAAGGGGACTTTTGGACAGGCTTTGTTCAAGCTAGTGTAGTCTACACACATCCTCCATTTGCCATTTTTCTTCTTGACTAACATGGGGTTAGCCAACCACTCTGGGTGGGACACTTCCTTGATGAACTCGACCACCAAGAGTTTCTGCATCTCCTCACCGATCGCCCTACGCTTTTCCTCATCGAAGCGACGCAGGCGTTGCCTCGCCGGTCTAGAGCCGGCCCGGATGTCCAAGGTGTGCTCGGTGACCTCCCTCGGTATGCCCGGCATGTCCGAGGGACTCCATGCGAATATATCAGCATTCGCACGGAGGAAGTCGACGAGCACGACTTCCTATTTAATGTCAAGGGTGGCGCTAATCCTCAGCGCCCGGTCGTCGGGGTAGGCAGGGTTGACTAGGATGAGCTTGATGGCCTCCGTGGGCTCGAACGTCCCTGTGCGATGCTTGGAGTCAGGCGCCTCGCCACTGAATTGGTCGAGGTTGGCGATGAGGGTCTCGGCCTCAGCGAGGGCCTCGGCATACTCGATGCACTCGACGTCACAGTAGTATGCATGTTCGTACGTGGACTCAATCGTGATGATACCGCTGGGGCCTGGCATCTTGAGCTTAAGGTAGGTGTAATTGGGAACTGCCATGAACTTGGCGTAGCACGGCCGCCCCAAGATGGCGTGGTAGGCTCCTCCGAATCCGACCACCTCAAAGGTAAGGACTTCCTTGCGGTAGTTGGAGGGGGTGCTGAAGCAGACAGGAAGGTCGATGCGCCCAAGGGGTCGCGTGCGTTTCTCTGGCACGATGCCATGGAAGGGTGCGACGTCGCCTCGGAGCATCGATCGGTCGATCTCCAAGAGCTCCAGGGTGTTGGCGTATAGGATATTGAGGCCGCTGCCTCCGTCCATCAACACCTTGGAGAGTCGGGTGTTGCCGATGATGGGGTCGACAACAAGTGGGTACTGCCCGGGATTCGGAACATGGTCGGGGTGGTCGTCTTGATCAAAGGTGATCGCCTCTCGAGACCAGTCGAGGTACCGGGGAGTGGCCACCTTGACCGAGAAGACCTCTCGGCGTTCCCTCTTTCGCTGTCGCACCGTAAGGCACGCCGAGGGTCCGCCGAAGATCATGAAGGCGTTGTGTACCTCGGGGAACCCATCGTCCTTGTCATCGTCCCGGTCGCCGGTGCCCTTCTGCTTGGCGTTGTTGTCGGGGGGCCCGAGCCTGGCGTAGTAATGCCGTAGCATGGAGCAATCCTTGAGGGCGTGCTTGACCGGGCCTTGGTGGTAAGGGCAGGGTTTCTTAAGCATGTCGTCGAAAGGTCTGGGACCCCTGGGGCCTCGGGGATTCTTGCGTTCTGCGGCCGCGACCATATCGGCCTCAAGGGCGGCCCGCTTCCCCTGGCGATCCTTCTTCTTTCTTTTGGGGAGGCGGGGAGCCGAGGCCTCGGGGGCCTCATCCCTCTATTTCCCCTTGGCGTCGTCCATGGGGAAGATGGCCCCTACGGCCTCCTCGCCCAAGGCGAAGTTGGTGGCGATGTCGAGGAGTGCGGTGGCCGAGCGTGGCACGTTCCGGCCTAGTTCTCGGACCAAGTCTCGGCAGGTGGTGCCAGAGAGAAAAGCCTAGACAATCTCTGAGTCGCCGACGCTGGGCAACTCGGTGCATTGTTTCGAGAAGCACCGGATGAAGTCTCGGAGAGACTCGTCTAGTTTCTGGTGACAACTCTTAAGGTCCCAGGAGTTTCCAGGGCGCACGTATGTGCCTTGGAAATTCCCGACGAAGATCTGAACCAAGTCGCGCCAGCCATGGATCTGAGAGGGAGGAAGGTGCTCAAGCTAGGCTCACGCCGAGTCTGACAAGAGCAGGGGGAGGTTGCAGATGATGAGCCGATCATCGTCCGCGCCGCCTAGCTGACAAGCTAGGTGGTAATCGGCGAGCCAGAGCTTGGGGTTGGTCTCGCCGCTATATTTTGTGAGGTTGGTCGGCTGGTGAAACCGGGCTAGGAACTGAGCGTTGCGGATGGCTCTACTGAAGACCGAAGGGCCAGGTGGTTCAGGAGAGGGACTGCGGTCTTCCTCGCTGTCATAACAGCCGCCCCGATGTGGATGGTAGCCTCGGGCGGGCCCCTCACTGTCGTGGCGCCGTCTGTAACACCTCGGGTGTTAGCCTTGCATAACTTGACTTGCATAGCATGAGCATGATCATAAAGCATTCATATACAAGCTTTGACAATTGAAACATTCGATTGAAACATGTGCAACATTCTTATTATTTCATGTTTCCATGTGTATGCGCATATGATCAGGAGTGTAAACATGTAGATGATTGTGTGACCTTGCAAATAGCTTAAACATGTTTAGGATATCATCATGAACAACTTTGGTATTTAGGGCTAGGGCTAATTTGGTCATTAAGCCCTGCTTTGATGTGTATCATCATTTAAAAGTGACATGTTCGACCAAAGTTGAACTAGATGTTAGAGACCTTGCATGGAGGAGATCACTAAAGCAAAGTTGTAGTGTTTGACATAAGGAACAACTTTTATTTTTAGGTCATTGACTGATTCAGCTCCTAGCATGCTTGAATAGGTCCCACAAAAATCAGAAAAATCTAGATTTCAACACTTAACGAATTTTTGCTAAGTCTTGGATCACTGACAGCCTGACAAGCCGACCTTGAGCATGATTTTACTCAGTCTCGGTTGAGAATTAGAACATGATCCTTGAATGAAGTTGTAGCTGGTACATTGGTTTATCATTTCGGTTTAAAGTGTTTGCACGTTGGGAGCTATGGATTAGCTGTTAATCGTCGTCAATTCTCACTGTCAGGCTAATACGCGCGCGACTGAATCAACTAACGACGCCGTTCAGTGGCCGACCACTGGCAGAGCCCGCGCGCCGCGTGTCCGTGGCGACGGCCGCGCGTCGCCAACGCCCTGATCGCGTAGGCCACGACACGCCTGAACGCAAGCCTTAACCCCGCCAGCGCCTGCCTGAGCCATCCAGCGCCCCATTTTCAGTTTCCCCGCTCCTCCTTCACCGTCCGCAGCTCCCGCAGCGCCGAGCAGCTCCGCCGCCACCGTAGCCAGCGCCAGCTTGCCCTCATCGCTCCTCCACCACCGCAACACCTCCACCTGAGCTCTAGTGACTCACCGCCTCGGCCCGCGCTCGCTGACCGCACCTGGTAAGCAGCAGCGCCGTGCGCTAGCTCGCCGGAGCATCCCCGCCGCGCCCGTCACCGTGGCTGGGGCACCATCCTCCACCGTAGGCCGTGTAACCTTGCGCGTTAGGTTCGCCTGGGCCCTGGGAAGCTCATCCACGCCCTTTCGTGCTTCACTGTGGCCTCCACTGGCGTACCACCGTGGTCCCACCTCGCCGCTCCGCCAATTACCGCCGCCGTCGTCACTCGCGTCGACGATAGGGCCGGCCAAGTGGCTCATTAGATGCGCTAGGACACATAGGTCGCTCGGTGAAGACGTCACGCCGGCAGATTCGCCGTCGACGAGCCATGGCCGCGCGAGCTTGCTCAGCGCCGTCGGCTCTGTTTTGGTCTCGCTGACCGGTGGGGTGAACTGACCAGTGGGTCCCGCGTGTCAGCGACTCCATGTTTTAAATCCAGTTCATTTTGAATGCAGATTTCACATGTTTTGTAATTTTTGTATCTTTAGTTTGCTAGCTCCAAAAATTGTGAAATAAATTTGTTAGTGTTCCTTAGGAAGTGTAGTATTTAGGAAAAATATGTTTTTAACATTTACAGTCGAAATTTTTGGAGATTTAAATAGGGATTTGAAATGTGCTTTTGAATGCATTCAAATTTGTTTATTTTATATCTAGAGTTCCTGTGCTCCAAAAATTATGAAATTTTTGTGGTAAGCTAGTCTTAGAATATATGAGCTCTGGTAAAAATTTGAGGACCAGTGCATGTGTAGATTTATAGTTATAGATTTTTCTTTTATGAATAGTTGATCCTTGCATGAATTTTTATAAATTATTTATGAGTCCAATAATTCATGAAATTTGTTGGAGGTAATCCTAGTAGTATATGGAGGCTAAGAAAAATAGGAAATCTGTTGCTTGACACTTTTTCAATAGGGTTTTCCATTTATGCTATTTCAAGCATTGCTTCCTTGTCATTTTTGTATAGGATGTTCTACTTGGTAAAATGACATGAAATTTTTATAGTAGTCCTTTGATAGCATTAGTAAGGCACTGTAAAGTTTTGAGAATTTTTGAAACACATCTGTTATATGTTTATTATTTAACCTAAATATCTCAGTAAAACAATAAAGGCATTTAAATAAATAGTTTGAGCTTCACCATTATATTATCTAAAACGTATTTGGTATGCTTACACTGTTGGTAGTTTTATGTTGTCAAATTTGGAATGATTACATGAAGTAGAAGTATTGTTCCTTTGTATTGCATGTTGAATAGTTTCCGGACAGATTCTGGAGTTTGATGAATTGCATGTTGAAAATGATGTGTACTGTAAAAATGGTTAATAAAAAAGTTGTAGAGAATTTGATAAGCTTTCCAGAAAGTCCAGGATCAATGTTTTTGGATTAGTAGAACTCTAGTTACGAGTAAAACAAATTGCTGTTGCTTTGTGATATAGTAGACGCATTGTAGAAGTAGTTAATTAATAATCGAGAAGAGATATGCACCTACTCAATAAACATGATGCACTTGTTAAACATATATGCATTCATAATACTTATGCCATACTCATGCATCTAGGATCGGAGAAAGAGATTACGTTGCTGGAATTCGAAGAAGCAGAGGAAGGGAACCAGCAGGAGGATCCACAAGCCGTAGCTCCCGAAGGCGTGGAGCAGAACCCTGAAGAGCTTCCGGAGTGTCCTAACCACCGCCCTACTTCCTTTCTGTGAGGCAAGCCCCGGAGCATTATAAGTCTCCCAGTAATTTACAAGTGTTTACTTACGTACTTATGATTGATGCATTAGGTTATAAGAGTTGAATGGAACCACTTGATGCATGTACATTCCTTGTCCAGATATTACACCTTTAACCGGTATAGGTCCAGGATCGAATATATGCTTAGCCATGCTTAGACCGGTAGAAGTTGGGTGATGTCCTGTCACCTACGAGATATAGGTGGATACCAGAGCACGGTTGGCTATATTTGCCATCGTGGAACAGAACCATGAGGTAAAAGTAAATCAAGACCAGATGGGAGGTCGATAGAGAAGCAACAAGGCATGGAGGTCTTGGGTGTGGATCTATCCCCGTCTGTGTCGATCAAGGACCATACCGTTGTTGGAACTTCTGACAAGATTGAACGCATGCCTCTCACTTAGCTAGCCAGATAACTCGTTCCGACCGTGAAGCCGAGTAATTCAACTTAGGCCGGGACCCGTTCTGTTGTGCGCTCCTTCCGGGGAACGATCAGACTGAGCCCAAGGGCAGGCTTGGCCTGAGCATCCTAGCATCTGGTGTTCCAGATTGTGCGGCATAGTACGGACTCGCGAAATGTGTACCTGAGTTATACCAAAGGTGACCTAAGGCTATCGTGGCTGGTAGACCTGGGTTTGTGTTAGGAATAAATTCCCAGCTGGTTGAAATCGATTCGAATCGCCATCTCTCCCGGATAGTGAGAAACTTGACTAGCTCCAACATCGTAGTAACTGTGTTATGAAACATGATGGTTCGGATGAAAATGGAATTACAATACCTGCTATGGTTACTATTGTATGCTTCTAAATGATATACCACATGTTTGGCACATGATAGTTGCCAATCTAGAAATGGATAGTTATAATTAACTTGATAAAGGAATCATAATTGTACAATGGGTCAATTGCCTTTTACGCAAAATGTTATCCCGTTACGTCCACTTATACAGCCTTGCATAATCCTTGGAGTCATTTTATTTCTGGTTCATGACGGGTAAGTCTAGCTGAGTACCTTCTCGTACTCAGGGTTTATTTTCCCATTGTTGCAGATGGCACTGTGTATCATGGCTATTGCAAGAGTTGCTTCTATCCCGCTGTGGATGAGGAGTAAGCCTTAGGCAGGCTTCTTTATTAAATCCTATCCTTGCTTTTGTGGACCGTGATCTTACTTGGCACTGTATCAAACTATGTTGGAAACTTTATTTTTGAACTTATTTGCTTCCGCTTTAATTATCAAACTCGGTTTGTAATAACTCTTATTCGTACTCTGATGATGAAATGTATCTGCAAACTTTATGTAATATGTGGCATGTATGTTGAATCCTGTACGATCTTGGTTGTTGTAAATCATTTATCGAGACCCATCGTGGTACTCGACGGACTACCGGGTTTATATGGGTTCAAGTATGACAGTGTGACCGCTTGCGGGCTGTCATTGTACTTGTATTCTTATAAATTGGTCGGTTCTGCGACAGCTGGTATCGGAGCAAGATTTAACGTTAATTGTCACAAGTGTATTTAAAACAAAAGTTTTTGTTTTCCAAAAACCCTTCTCTAGCAACTAATAGTTATATAATAGGTATTTGAAATCTAAAGTGTGCCAATGATCACTTTCCTTATGCCCAAATTAAGGACTATTAGGTGGCTATTTAAGTACTAACATGGGGGTTTTTACTTCGTCGTCCATACGGCGTGCTATTGTATGGATACCATTCATTTGAGTGGTAATGTATGGATCAAATGCCTCTACGCCAAGGTAAGATGATGAGTGTATGACCGCAAGATGTGAGAGTGCGGTCGGGAAGAGTTAGCTTTGGTACGGCTATGTATGCATGCTTGCATGTGTATATGGTACATATTTATTTGTGGGTTTAAATTATTGTCGGGTAGATTGATACGGAAGTATATGTATGGGTATACATATATGGAAGTATTTACAATTACATTCTGCATATTGCATTATGGGTTTAGGGCTGAAATGAAATTATATGCAGGTACACTAACAATGAAACGTGTAGCTCGACTAGTTACGCTATTTATGAGAGAACGTATGTATGCCACCATGTCTACCGTTAGAAACAAATTTTTCCTAAGTTTGTGAGGACGTACGGAACGAGCATGCATCATGATAATTACCATTCACATAACTACATTGTTCCTCCCCTTATAAAGTTCTTACTCGGTTATGTAACTCTTATCCATTATGGCATTGTCTCACCCAAGGGTACATGTTAATGGTGCAGATGGCACGCACCAAGCAGACTGCTCGCAAGTCCACCGGAGGCAGAGCTCCCAGCCGTCAGCTTGCTCCACGTACCCGTCAACGTCACACGTTCCTTGGAGAGTTTGGGATGCCTACACTCTTGTGGAGAGTGCTCAGCTATGTAGGCTATCCTGATGGAATGGAACCCCGCTACTTCTGGGCGAATGAGCAGTTGGGAGAAGGTCTCTTGGTTACTGTGGAGGCCGTTGTTCATCCCCGAGATGACGATTTTGAGTGGACAGGCTGGTGTTATGAGTCAACTAGCAGGACTGCTGAAGAAGCAGCTGGCAGGGCAGCCTTTGGGATCCTAAGGGATATAATGGATCGTTTTCCTTAGGAGCTGGCAGCCGCTTTGGTTGGAGTTTTTCCGAGGGGCAACCCCTCCACTGACTCATGGCAGCAGGCAAGAGGAAGACCCTTGGAGATTGGTGCAGCAGAAGGGCAGAACAGCGATAACCCTTCCATGAGCGCCATGTTCGCAGTAATGAGAGTGTTAGATGGAGTAGAAGGTAGCCTCAGACGTGTGTCTGGTGCTCTTGGTCATGCCCACGAGGACCGACATCAGCTTCAGAGGGAGCACGACGCCGAGATTGAGAGGCTCACTGAAGAGATGACTCGGTTAACTCACCAAAGGAATGCGGTCTAGACCAGGGAAGATGTTCTGAGAGCTCGACAGTTCGAGCTGGGGCAGCAGCTGGCCAATGCGGAAGAATACAACGATCACCTACATGAAGAGGTTCATCTGCTGAACAATCAGCTCCACCCTTATGTCCCACCTGGAGCCGCAGAAATGGATCTAGAAGGGTACGAGGAAGAAGAAGAAGTGGAGCCTGAAGAAGAAGTGGAACCTGAGGAAGGAGATGATCCTACGTCTGACCTCGATAGTGATCATGATGAGGATTAGATCGCTTAGTACTTAGTGGAAGGTCTAATGTATCCCCTTTATTCATGTAATGGACCTATAGTTCGAATTTGGCATTAGTAACCCGCCTATCATGTAATGTTGATTAATCGCACGTTTGGTTGAACATCAATGCAATTCCAGTCCTTTGTCGGTAATCACGATTTAAATTTGCATGCGTTATGCGCGCGATGAGTGGTCAATTTGGGGATGTCATGTTGCGAGAATGAATTGTTATGCCTCTATTTTTATTGTGGTTTTGAGAATTTTCTCCAGTAATTTCAGTTTGGCATGAGTACCTAATTCATCTGCAATCTCTTGACATCAACCAATAATCGCTTATTGTGGCAACTTCGCAGATGACGCGCACCCATGCTACAGCTGGTGGCGGCCAGGATGGCAACCATGACGACTTGCCACCCCCACCGCCGCCGTCTGCTCAGGAATTCTTTACCCAGTTCCTAGGGAGCCAGAGGACAATGGAGGAAGCTTTGCGCCTTATCACGCAAAACACTGCTCGTGGCCACCCACATCAACCAGGGGCCGAACCAAATCAGCACAGTACATTCAAGGAGTTTCTGGATACAAAGCCTCCAATCTTCAAGGTGGCTGAGGAACCACTACAGGCCGATGAGTGGCTGAATACCATTGAGCAGAAATTTCATCTGCTAAGGGTCACAGAGCACCTGAAAGCTGAATATGCTTCTCATCAATTGCAAGGACCAGCAGGGATCTGGTGGACACATTTCCGGTCGTCTTTGCCTGCTAATGCGCGAGTTACCTGGGAACAGTTCAAGCTGGCTTTTAGGGGACATCATATTCCCCCGGGCCTGATGCGCATGAAAGTAGCTGAATTTATGAGGCTCACTCAAGGGACAAAGTCACTCATAGAATATATGCACGCATTCAACAACTTGTCAAGATATGCTCCCAGTTTCATAGATACCAAAGAGAAAAAGATAGAGAGTTTCAAGCGAGGTTTGGGTACCAAACTGATGAAGACTATGGCAAATTCTCGATGTGCCACGTACAATGAGTTCATTAGTGATGCCTTGACCCAAGAAAACCACAACAACATGCATGCAGTTGCTAAAGGTCGCAAAAGGACATATGAGGCCGGTGCATCTGGATCTTTCTAGTCAAAAGCGCCTATCACAGCTAGGCCACAATTCCGTCCACCTGCACCCAAGTTTAGGCCTCCACCACCTAAAGCTCAGAATAATAGGCCACAGAAACCATTTCATAAGGCGTTCACTATTGCCCTACCAAAAGGAAATGGCAATCAGGATAGCTCCACCGGATTCAGAAGTAATCAACCATGTTTCAACTGCAACCAACTGGGTCATTGGTCCAAGGAGTGCCCCCACCCCGAGAGGAATGGCAACCCAAATCAGAACAATCAGAGGCAGGTGAATGCCAGGGCACATTAGGGACAAGTGCATTATACCGCTGTGGAGGAAGTGCCCGCCGGAGAAGTTGTCACGGCTGGTATGTTTCTTGTCAACAAGCTTCCCGCTGTTGTTTTATTTGATTCGGGAGCTTCTCATTCATTTATGAGTCAAGCATTTGCATCTAGACATGATCAAGAAATAATTGAAGTAAGTAAAGGGGGTTATAACATAAGTTCAGCAGGGGGTACTGTTACTACCAAAAAGATAGTAAAAAATGTACTCATCTTGATACAAGGGAGGGAGTACACCACGGATTTGATAATATTGCCCGGGTTGTCAATAAGTGTAATCTTAGGCATGAATTGGATGAAGGATCATGGTGTTCTTATTGACACTAGCACCCGCACTATTATGTTGAGAGAACCCACGGGAGGGAATGCTTTTCTAGTCCCACTCTCCCACGATTTCGAACCCCAACATTTAGCCTGTGCTATCCAAACCACCATAATATGTGATATCCCCATGGTTTGTGAGTTTCCGGATGTATTTCCAGAGGAATTACCAGGTCTACCACCGGATAGGGATGTGGAATTTAAGATCGAGTTAGTGCCAGGTACCGCACCCATATCCAGAAGGCCCTATAGAATGCCACCCAATGAGTTAGCAGAACTTAAGGTTCAATTGCAAGATCTGTTGGACAAGGGTCTTATCCAACCTAGCTCATCTCCATGGGGATGTCCAGCCTTGTTTGTGAAAAAGAAGGACAAGTCATTGAGAATGTGTGTAGATTACAGACCACTCAATGTTGTGACCATCAAGAACAAATATCCATTGCCCCGCATCGACATCTTGTTCGATCAGCTAGCGAAGGCAAAGGTATTCTCTAAAATTGATTTGAGATCAGGCTACCATCAGATAAAGATCAGACCGGAGGATATACCTAAAACTGCTTTCTCTACTAGGTACGGCTTATACAAGTATTTGGTTGTCTTTCGGACTAACAAATGCTCTAGCCTACTTCATGTACCTGATGAACTCGGTATTCATGCCCGAACTTGATAAGTTCGTGGTCATGTTTATCGATGACATATTGATTTATTTAGAAAATGAGTCAGATCATGAAGAGCATCTGAGGATTGTCCTATCCAGACTGAGGGAGCATAAGCTATATGCCAAGTTTAGCAAATGTGAATTTTGGTTGAGCAAAGTACCTTTCTTAGGTCACATTTTATCAAAAGAGGGAATCTCTATAGACCCATCAAAAGTACAAGAGGTCATGGATTGGAAAGCCCCAACTTCGGTTCATGAAGTTCAGAGTTTTCTAGGGATAGCAGGATACTATCATCGATTTATTCCAGATTTCTCTCAAAGATAGCTAAGCCTATGACCAGACTACTTCAGAAAGATGAGAAGTACAAATGGACACCAGAATGTGAAATAGCTTTTCACACCCTCAGAACCTTGTTGACTACAGCACCTGTGCTAGCACAACCAGACATTGAAAAGCCTTTTGATGTATTTTGTGATGCATCAGGAATAGGTTTGGGATGTGTGCTTATGCAAGAAGGAAGAGTTATTGCATATGCTTCTCGGCAATTGAGAAAACATGAAGTCAACTACCCTACACATGATTTGGAACTTGCAGCTATTGTACATGCATTAAAGATATGGAGACATTACTTGTTGGGCAATGTATGTCATATCTATACTGACCACAAAAGTCTCAAGTATATCTTTACCCAGCTAGAGCTAAACATGAGACAACGAAGATGGTTAGAATTGATTAAGGACTATAATTTAGAAGTGCATTACCATCCGGGTAAAGCTAATGTAGTAGCCGATGCACTCAGTCGGAAGTCCCATTGCAACACTGTGGAAGCATTATTGGAAGATGGATTCAACTTATTACATCCTGCTGTACTACACAATATCACGATCAGTTGTTCACTTGAGAGCAAAATCATAGAGCTACAGCAGACAGATGTAGGAATAAGTCACATCAAGAGAAAAATGCAAGAACAGGAAACCAAACATTTTAGATTGGACGAAAGAGGTGTATTATGGTTTAAGGACCAACTAGTGGTACCAAAAGACCATGAGTTGAGGAATCAAATTTTAGATGAAGCTCACTCATCCAAATTGTCTATCCATCCGGGTAGTAGTAAGATGTATCAAGATTTAAAAACCCGTTTTTGGTGGACTAAAATGAAGAAAGAGATTGCAGCCTATGTTGCTAGGTGTGATAACTGCAGTAGAGTGAAAGCCGTTCATATGAAAACCGCTGGATTACTTCAGCCATTGCCGATTCCAGGATGGAAATGGGAGGAAATCAGCATGGACTTTATCACAGGCCTTCCAATGACGCCACAAGGTCACGATTCAATATGGGTAATTGTTGATCGTCTCACCAAGTCGGCACATTTTGTACCAGTTCACACAACATATCACGTGGGGAAATACTCTGAGTTATATATTTCCCAGATCGTGAGACTGCATGGAGTACCCAGGACTATAATCTCAGATCGAGGACCACAGTTCATAGCTCATTTCTAGGAGCACTTACACCAGGCCTTGGGAACCAAGCTAATCAGAAGTTCAGCTTATCATCCACAAACTTCAGGACAGACAGAGCGAGTAAACCAAATCCTAGAAGATTTACTTAGAGCTTGTGTTATATCTTCAAAAGGTTCATGGGAGAAATGGTTACCTTTAGCTGAATTCTCCTATAACAACATTTATCAAGCGAGTATCAAGATGGCTCCATTTGAAGCCTTGTATGGCAGAAAGTGTAGAACTCCATTGAATTGGATTGAGCCCAGTGAAAGGAGATACTTTGGTATTGATTTCGTCAATGAAGCCGAAGAGCAAGTACGTATCATCCAACAACATATGAAGGCAGCTCAATCAAGACAGAAGAGTTATGCCGGTAGAAGAAGAAGACCACTGACTTTTGAAGTGGGTGACTATGTATACTTAAAAGTATCACCCATGAAAGGTGTGAAAAGATTTGGGATGAAAAAGAAGCTTTCACCAAGATATGTAGGGCCATACAAAATTTTGGAACGAAAAGGGAATGTTGCGTATAAGTTACAACTTCCACCAGAGATGAGTGCAATCTTTGATGTGTTCCATGTTTCTCAGTTAAAGAAATATCTTTGAGTACCTGAAGAAGCTATTGCACCCACCAACGTGCAGCTTCAATCGGATTTGACCTATGAAGAAAAGCCAATTCGAGTATTAGAGAAGATGGAGAGAGTAACACGGAGTAAGATTATTAAGTTCTATAAGGTGGTGTGGAACAATCATAGTGAACAAGATGCTACGTGGGAAAGAGAAGATTATCTACGAGAAGTTTATCCCGCCTTTTTTCCAAGAATGGTAGGTCTTGCAAATCTCGGGACGGGATTTTTATAAGGGGGAGGGGCTATAACACCTCGGGTGTTAGCCTTGCATAACTTGACTTGCATAGCATGAGCATGATCATAAAGCATTCATATACAAGCTTTGACAATTGAAACATTCGATTGAAACATGTGCAACATTATTATTATTTCATGTTTCCATGTGTATGCGCATATGATCAGGAGTGTAAACATGTAGATGATTGTGTGACCTTGCAAATAGCTTAAACATGTTTAGGATATCATCATGAACAACTTTGGTATTTAGGGCTAGGGCTAATTTGGTCATTAAGCCCTGCTTTGATGTGTATCATCATTTAAAAGTGACATGTTTGACCAAAGTTGAACTAGATGTTAGAGACCTTGCATGGAGGACATCACTAAAGCAAAGTTGTAGTGTTTGACATAAGGAACAACTTTTATTTTTAGGTCATTGACTGATTCAGCTCCTAGCATGCTTGAATAGGTCCCACAAAAATCAGAAAAATCCAGATTTCAACACTTAACGAATTTTTGCTAAGTCTTGGATCACTGACAGCCTGACAAGCCGACCTTGAGCATGATTTTACTCAGTCTCGGTTGAGAATTAGAACATGATCCTTGAACGAAAGTTGTAGCTGGTACATTGGTTTATCATTTCGGTTTAAAGTGTTTGCACATTGGAGCTACGAATTAGCTGTTAAATCGTCGTCAATTCTCGCTGTCAGGCTAATACGCGCGCGACTGAATCAACTGACGACGCCGTTCAGTGGCCGACCACCGGCAGAGCCCACGCGTCGCCAATGCCCTGATCGCATAGGCCACGACGCGCCTGAATGCGGCATTAACCCCGCCAGCGCCTGCCCGAGCCATCTCGCGCCCCATTTTCAGTTTCCCCGCTCCTCCTTCGCCGTCCGCAGCTCCCGCAGTGCCGAGCAGCTCCGCCGCCACCGTAGCCAGCGCCAGCTTGCCCTCGTCGCTCCTCCGCCACCGCAACACCTCCACCTGAGCTCCAGTGACTCACCGCCTCGGCCCGCGCTCGCTGACCGCACCTGGTAAGCAGCAGCACCGTGTGCTAGCTCGCCGGAGCATCCCCGCCACGCCCGTCACCGTGGCTAGGGCACCATCCTCCACCATAGACCGTGTAACCTTGCGCGTTAGGTTCGCCCGAGCCCTGGGAAGCTCGTCCATGCCCTTTCGTGCTCTGCCGTGGCCTCCACCAGCGTACCATCGTGGTCCCACCTTGCCACTCCGCCATTGCTGCCGCCGTCGTCACTCGCGTCGACGATAGGGCCGGCCAAGTGGCTCATTAGATGCGCTAGGTCACATAGGTCGCTCGGTGAAGATGTCACCGCCGGCGGACTCGCCGTCGACGAGCCATGGCCACGCGAGCTTGCTCAGCGCTGCCGGCTCTGTTTTGGTCTCGCTGACCGGTGGGGTCAACTGACCAGTGGGTCCCGCGTGTCAGCGACTCCATGTTTTAAATCTAGTTCATTTTGAATCCAGATTTCACATGTTTTGCAATTTTTGTATCTTCAGTTTGCTGGCTCCAAAAATTGTGAAATAAATTTTTTAGTGTTCCTTAGGAAGTGTAGTATTTAGGAAAAATATGTTTTTAACATTTACAGTAGAAATTTTTGGAGATTTAAATAGGGATTTGAAATGTGCTTTTGAATGCATTCAAATTTGTTTATTTTATATCTAGAGTTCCTGTGCTCCAAAAATTATGAAATTTTTGTGGTAAGCTAGTATTAGCATATATGAGCTCTGGTAAAAATTTGAGGACTAGTGCATGTGTAGATTTATAGTTATAGATTTTTCTTTTATGAATAGTTGATCCTTGCATGAATTTTTATAAATTATTTATGATTCCAAAATTCATGAAATTTGTTGGAGGTAATCCTAGTAGTATATGGAGGCTAAGAAAAATACGAAATCTGTTGCTTGACACTTTTCAATAGGGTTTTCCATTTATGCTATTTCAAGCCTTGCTTCCTTGTCATTTTTGTATAGGATGTTCTACTTGATAAAATGACATGTAATTTTTATAGTAGACCTTTGATAGCATTAGTAAGGCACTGTAAATTTTTGAGAATTTTTGAAACACATCTGGTATATGTTTATTATTTAACCTAAATATCTCAGTAAAATAATAAAGGCATTTAAATAAATAGTTTGAGCTTCACCATTATATTATCTAAAACGTATTTGGTATGCTTACATTGTTGGTAGGTTTTATGTTGTCAAATTTGGAATGATTACATGAAGTAGAAGTATTGTTCCTTTGTATTGCATGTTGAATAGTTTCCGGACAGATTCTGGAGTTTGTTGAATTGCATGTTGAAAATGATGTGTACTGTAAAAATAGTTAATAACAAAGTTGTAGAGAATTTGATAAGCTTTCCAGAAAGTCTAGGATCACTATTTTTGGATTAGTAGAACTCTAGTTATGAGTAAAACAAATTGGTGTTGCTTTGTGATATAGTAGATGCATTGTAGAAGTAGTTAATTAATAATCGAGAAGAGATATGCACCTACTCAATGAACATGATGCACTTGTTAAACATATATGCATTCGTAATACTTATGCCATACTCATGCATCTAGGATCGGAGGAAGAGATCACGTTGCTGGAATTCGAAGAAGCAGAGGAAGGGAACCAGCAGGAGGATCCGCAAGCCGCAGCTCCCGAAGGCGTGGAGCAGAACCCTGAAGAGCTTCCGGAGTGTCCTGACCACCGCCCTACTTCCTTTCTGCGAGGCAAGCCCCAGAGCATTATAAGTCTCCCAGTAATTTACAAGTGTTTACTTACGTACTTATGATTGATGCATTAGGTTATAAGAGTTGAATGGAACCACTTGATGCATGTACATTCCTTGTCTAGATATTACACCTTTAACCGGTATAGGTCCAGGATCGAATATATGCTTAGCCATGCTTAGACCGGTAGAAGTCGGGTGATGTCCTGTCACCTACGAGATATAGGTGGATACCGGAGCACGGTTGGCTATATTTGCCATCGTGGAACAGAACTATGAGGTAAAAGTAAATCAAGACCGGACGGGAGGTCGATAGAGAAGCAACAAGGCATGGAGGTCTTAGGTGTGGATCTATCCCCGTCTGTGTCGATCAAGGACCGTACCGTTGTTGGAACTTCTGACAAGATTGAATGCATGCCTCTCACTTAGCTGGCCGGATAACTCGTTCCGACCGCGAAGCCGAGTAATTCAACTCAGGCCAGGACCCGTTCTGTTGTGCGCTCCTTCCGGGGAATGATCAGACTGAGCCCAAGGGCAGGCTTGGCCTGAGCATCCTGGCATCTGGTGTTCCAGATTGTGCGGTGCGGTACGGACCCGCGAAATGTGTACCTGAGTTGTACCAAAGGTGACCTAAGGCTATCGTGGCTGGTAGACCTGGGTTTGTGTTAGGAATAAATTCCCAGCTGGTTGAAATCGATTCGAATCGCCGTCTCTCCCGGATAGTGAGAAACTTGACTAGTTCCAACATCGTAGTAACTGTGTTATGAAACATGATGGTTCGGATGAAAATGGAATTACAATACCTGCTATGGTTACTATTGTATGCTTCTAAATGATATACCACATGTTTGGCATAGGATAGTTGCAAATCTAGAAATGGATAGTTATAATTAACTTGATAAAGGAATCATAATTGTACAATGGGTCAATTGCCTTTTACGCAAAATGTTATCCCGTTACGTCCACTTATATAGCCTTGCATAATCCTTGGAGTCATTTTATTTCTTGTTCATGACGGGTAAGTCTAGCTGAGTACCTTCTCGTACTCAGGGTTTATTTTCCCATTGTTGCAGATGGCACTGTGTATCATGGTTATTGCAAGAGTTGCTTCTATCCCGCTGTGGATGAGGAGTAAGCCTTGGGCAGGCTTCTTTATTAAATCCTATCCTTGCTTTTGTGGACCGTGATCTTACTTGGCACTGTATCAAACTATGTTGGAAACTTTATTTTTGAACTTATTTGCTTCCGCTTTAATTATCAAACTCGGTTTGTAATAACTCTTATTCGTACTCTGATGATGAAATGTATCTGCAAACTTCATGTAATATGTGGCATGTATGTTGAATCCTGTACGATCTTGGTTGTTGTAAATCGTTTATCGAGACCCGTCGTGGTACTCGACGGACTACCGGGTTTATATGGGTTCAAGTATGACAGTGCGACCGCTTGCGGGCTGCCATTGTACTTGTATTCTTATAAATTGGTCGGTTCTGCGACACATCGTCGGCCGACCACCTTGTGGTCACCCTACGCCTCGTGTTGGTTATCGAGGCGGTCGTGGACCGGGGGGACCCTATTGGTTGCCGGCACCCGAGCGGGCTCAGGACGAACCGCGGCCTCCCTATTCTGCCAGCGTGGCGCTGAGGGGAGGTCCGAGGCGGCTCCATGCCGCCGAGAGGCAGAACTCTCTGCCTGCTGTACCGCAGCGGTCTCGAGGAGATCTTGGAGCTCGCCGCAAACCCATCGTCCTTCCATGGTGGAGGGCTCGGGCATCGCGCGCACCAGCATCGCCGCAGCCGTGACATTCTGGCTAGCGTGATTGAAGATTAGGGGACGATCGTCCCCTTCGTCGTCGTTGATGCGATGGTGCACGTCGCGAGCCCGTTGCCGGGCTCCTCCGCCGTCACCGCGGCCTTGCTGCTCCTGCTCGAGAGTGGTTCGGCGTTGTTGCAGAAGGACTTGATCTTGCTCAACCTTGGCCTGAAGCTCACGGAGCTGTTCCAGGTCCGGGCGGCGAAATGGTCCGAGGGCAAGGTTCTCGTTCTGTGCTGCCAGGGGGACAATGCGCGAAGGCGTCGCATCGCCCGTTCCCTGATGAAGCGGAGTGCGGTCGTTCACCCCCTCGTGTTCGTCACCCGTGCTTGGCATCCCCAGTCCAACGTGGAAGCACTCACGAGTGGGATTGTAAGTACCTTCATCGTCAGAATCGGAGTAGCCAAAGCAATAGTCGCTTGCGGCCAAGAAGCGACACATAGTTTCGTGGTCGCAGAGGTCGGAGAAATCCGCTCCGGGCCATGCCTCGTCTTGCTCTGAGGAGTCGGCGTGGGTGTCCAGGTCGAGAGCGAAGCGCTGGCGGCGTCCTATGGTATCCTCGTGAGCTGCAGTGTAAGCATAGGCATAAGAGGCGGTGGCATTTCTCAACCCAAAGGGGTATGGGGATGGTGCCGCCGCCGGGCTCTGCTCCACCGGAGTTGGGTTCTCAGGGAGTGGTGGAGCGGAGCTTGATGACTGGGCATTGCCGCGTGCCACCGGTGTTTTTCCCTTGTCCAAGCTTAGGCTAGACAGGTCCCCAACCAGGGACCTTGCACCAACAGCTGGTCGTAGGATATCGGCGGGGAGCGGCGTGTCGCCCTAGATTCGCGTAGCATCGGGGTGATCTTGCTCGCGTCGTGCCTGGCGAGCACGATGAGAGCGGCTGCCCGGGCGCCGCCTGCGCTTGGGCTGCCGGTGCGTGACTTCATCGTCGGTTGGTGGGGCTCGAGGAGTGAGGAGTACCATGTCGTACTCATGCCCTAGAGACATGAACTCTAGGCTCCCAAACCAAACTATCGTGCCGAGACGCAACGGTCGTACGGGGTCGGCCATCCGGAACTTGTTGGGGATGACGAAACTGACACGCAGAGCCCCCCACCTGGCGCGCCAACTGTTGGTGTTTCGGACCGGCAGGGGGGGTCCTCAACCAACTAGTAAATTTATCCTGCGTGTTCCCGATTCCAGATGGTGATGCAAAGAGGCACAAGGTTTATACTGGTTTGGGCTATTCAGGCCCTACGTCCAGTCTAGGAGATCGGTCTTGTATTCCTTGCATCGAAATGCTTGTGGTAGGGGTTTACAAGCTAGGTGAGAGAGGGAGTTCGTCCCAGGTCTCGGCGAGGTGAGGTGTGGGCTGCTTGAGACGTTGCTCTCAGGCGGCTGGGAAGTGTGTGTTACAGGGCCTTGTCCTCCCTAAATGGCCCAAGTCCTCTCCTTTTATAGTTGAAGGGAGGACAAGGACAGTACATGTGCTAACTATACGGCGTTGTGCCAACAGGGGCGGCATGTCCGAGCCCTGTGGCCTATTCCTGTGGTGGCGTGGTCGTCGGAGTGGTCCGTCCTTGGAGCACTGGGCGGCGTGCTGGTCACATCCAATCCTATGCGTCATGGGAGCTCTAGGACTGCCTCGGAGTGGGTGCGGCGGTGAACGTGTGAGCCGCTGTGGACTGACTGTGCATGAGGCCGAGGCTCGGTTGGTGCCGAGGCTGCACCGCCGTGGGAGGTCTCGGCGAACACGAATCCCGAGATAGCCGAGACCCTGGTGCATAGTGCTGAGGCCCGGAGAGAGCGATTGATCCGGTGTGCTGGCTTGGAGATGGTGATGACCTAGGCCAGGCCGTCCATGTCATGTTGTTTTCGAGGCGAGGATCACGGGGCACAGTGTAGTGCGGGCGCTGATCGTGGGCACAGCGTCAGGATATAGTGACCGGTAATCCCCGCCGTGCCCTGTCTTAGCTGGTATGGTGCTGATGCGACCTCATGTCCCGTGGGCACAGCACATCACTGCTGGTTTGGGGAGTGACCCGGCAGTGATGTGCCCCATCACTGTCAGTTTACAAGCAGAACCGACAGTGATGAGCTACTTGTTGGTGTTTCAGACCAGGGGAGGGGGGTCCTCAACCAACTAGTAAATTTATCCTGTGTGTTCCCGATTCCAGATGGTGATGCAAAGAGGCACAAGGTTTATACTGGTTCGGGCAATTCGGGCCCTACGTCCAGTCTGGGAGATTGGTCTTGTATTCCTTGCACCGAAATGCTTGTGGTAGGGGTTTACAAGCTAGGTGAGAGAGGGAGTTCGTCCTAGGTCTCGGCGAGGTGAGGTGTGGGCTGCTTGAGACATTGCTCTCAGGCGGCTAGGAAGTGTGTGTTACAGGGCCTTGTCCTCCCTAAATGGCCCAAGTCCTCTCCTTTTATAGTTGAAGGGAGGACAAGGACAGTACATGTGCTAACTATACGGCGTCGTGCCAACAGGGGCGGCATGTCCGAGCCCTGTGGCCTATTCCTGTGGCGGCGTGGTCGTCGGAGTGGTCCGTCCTTGGAGCACTAGGCGGTGTGCTGGTCACATCCGATCCTATGCGTCATGGGAGCTCTAGGACTGCCTCGGAGTGGGTGCGGCGGTGAACGTGCGAGCCGCTGTGGACTGACTGTGCATGAGGCCGAGGCTCGGTTGGTGCCGAGGCTGCACCGCCGTGGGAGGTCTCGGCGAACATGAATCCCGAGATAGCCGAGACCCTGGTGCATAGTGCTGAGGCCCGGAGAGAGCGATTGATCCGGTGTGCTGGCTTGGAGATGGTGATGACCTAGGCCAGGCCGTCCATGTCATGTTGTTTTCGAGGCAAGGATCACGGGGCACAGTGTAGTGCGGGCGCTGATCGTGGGCACAGCGTCAGGATATAGTGACCGGTAATCCCCGCCGTGCCCTGTCTTAGCTGGTATGGTGCTGATGCGACCTCATGTCCCGTGGGCACAGCACATCACTGCTGGTTTGGGGAGTGACCCGACAGTGATGTGCCCCATCACTGTCTGTTTACAAGCAGAACCGACAGTGATGAGCTACTTGTTGGTGTTTCAGACCAGGGGAGGGGGGTCCTCAACCAACTAGTAAATTTATCCTGTGTGTTCCCGATTCTAGATGGTGATGCAAAGAGGCACAAGGTTTATACTAGTTCGGGCAATTCGGGCCCTACGTCCAGTCTAGGAGATCGGTCTTGTATTCCTTGCACCGAAATGCTTGTGGTAGGGGTTTACAAGCTAGGTGAGAGAGGGAGTTCGTCCTAGGTCTCGGCGAGGTGAGGTGTGGGCTGCTTGAGATGTTGCTCTTAGGCGACTGGGAAGTGTGTGTTACAGGGCCTTGTCCTCCCTAAATGGCCCAAGTTCTCTCCTTTTATAGTTGAAGGGAGGACAAGGACAGTACATGTGCTAACTATACGGCGTCGTGCCAACAGGGGCGGCATGTCCGAGCCCTATGGCCTGTTCCTGTGGCGGCGTGGTCGTCGGAGTGGTCCGTCCTTGGAGCACTGGGCGGCGTGCTGGTCACATCCGATCCTGTGCGTCATGGGAGCTCTAGGACTGCCTCGGAGTGGGTGCGGCGGTGAATGTGCGAGCCGCTGTGGACTGACTGTGCACGAGGCCGAGGCTCGGTTGGTGCCGAGGCTGCACCGCCGTGGGAGGTCTCGGCGGACACGAATCCCGAGATAGACGAGACCCTGGTGCATAGTGCTGAGGCCCGGAGAGAGCGATTGATCCGGTGTGCTGGCTTGGAGATGGTGATGACCCGGGCCAGGCCGTCCATGTCGTGTTGTTTTTGAGGCGAGGATCACGGGGCACAGTGTAGTGCGGGCGCTGATCGTGGGCACATCGTCAGGATATAGTGACCGGTAATCCCCGCCGTGCCCTATCTTAGCTGGTATGGTGCTGATGCGACCTCATGTCCCATGGGCACAGCACATCACTGCCGGTTTGGGGAGTGACCCGGCAGTGATGTGCCCCATCACTATCGGTTTACAAGCAGAACCGACAGTGATGAGCTACTTGTCGGTGTTTAGGACCGGGGGGGGGTCCTCAACCAACTAGTAAATTTATCCTGTGTGTTCCCGATTCCAGATGGTGATGCAAAGAGGCACAAGGTTTATACTGGTTCGGGCAATTCGGGCCCTACGTCCAGTCTGGGAGATCGGTCTTGTATTCCTTGCACCGAAATGCTTGTGGTAGGGGTTTACAAGCTAGGTGAGAGAGGGAGTTCGTCCTAGGTCTCGGCGAGGTGAGGTGTGGGCTGCTTGAGACGTTGCTCTCAGGCGGCTGGGAAGTGTGTGTTACAGGGCCTTGTCCTCCCTAAATGGCCCAAGTCCTCTCCTTTTATAGTTGAAGGGAGGACAAGGACAGTACATGTGCTAACTATACGGCGTTGTGCCAACAGGGGCGGCATGTCCGAGCCCTGTGGCCTGTTCCTATGGCGGCGTGGTCGTCGGAGTGGTCTGTCCTTGGAGCACTGGGCGGTGTGCTGGTCACATCCGATCCTGTGTGTCATGGGAGCTCTAGGACTGCCTCGGAGTGGGTGCGGCAGTGAACGTGCGAGCCGCTGTGGACTGACTATGCACGAGGCCGAGGCTCGGTTGGTGCCGAGGCTGCACCGCCGTGGGAGGTCTTGGCGGACACGAATCCCGAGATAGCCGAGACCCTGGTGCATAGTGCTAAGGCCCGGAGAGAGCGATTGATCCGGTGTGCTGGCTTGGAGATGGTGATGACCCAGGCCAGGCCGTCCATGTCGTGTTGTTTTCGAGGCGAGGATCATGGGGCACAGTGTAGTGCGGGCACTGATCGTGGGCACAGCGTCAGGATATAGTGACCGGTAATCCCCGCCGTGCGCTATCTTAGCTGGTATGGTGCTGATGCGACCTCATGTCCCGTCGGCCATTCTGCGGTGTTGAGCCATTGTCCGGCTAAGATTACGAGAGTGGTTGACGTATTAATGGGACATGCCGTGCTGTCGGGAGGATCGGTCGAGGTGGGGGGCGACGGCTATGGACAAACCGGCCTCGAGCGATACGGAGAACGGAGATCAGACTCCTTGCCGAGGCCTTCCGTGAGAGGCCTCGCGCGAGGCGGAGATTGCACTCCTTGCCGAGGCCTTCTGTGAGAGGCCTCGCGCGAGGCGGAGATTGCGTCAGGACGCCAAGACCTCCTATGCGAGTCTCGAGGCGAGGCGGAGAGTCTGGTAGGCTCGGACGTGGCCGATGAGGAGCCCACGGCTTACCTTCTAGCTTTGCTTTTTGATGGGATTTAAGTGACCCTTTTGATGTTCGCTCGGGGTACCCCGTTCTACGGTACCCGACACTACTGCAATAAAAGTGGCATGGGTTGAAATTATCCCAATTCATTTCAACCTCACGCCAACTCCTCCCCCCGCGCCGGAGCACCGCCCCACGCCGACCACCACCCCACACCAGAGCACCGCCCCATGCTGGAGCACTGCCCCACATCGGAGTAGCACCCCACGCTAGAGCACCTCCCCACGCTGGAGCACCGCCCCACGCCGTCCACCGCCCCAAGCCGGAGCACCGCGCTGTCCGTGCCAAGCCAGAGCACCGTGCTATCCGGAGCACCGTGCCGTCCGTCCCACCGCCGAGGCCTTCAGAAGCGCGCAGACAGCTGCTTTCCCACCCCCACGGTGAGTGCGTGGCTCACTGCCCGCTACGTGTCTGATGAAATGTCCCACAACTGCTTACTTGAATCAGTTTGATCATGTAGTGTGTGCTATCATATAGTTTGATCATGCATCTATGAATGCTAGAACCTAGGTTTGCCACACAGTGTGTGCTATCTGTTTCTTTGTGTTTCTGGACGCATTGCTAGTAAGTAGTACATTGTTACTTAGTAGCACGTTGCTCAGCTCTATTCATCAGTATACTGATAAGAACAAAAGCGTAATTTTATTTTTGGTTACCAGGATAAACATAGCAGGGACTCGTAATACTTGACAGAAATTGCTCTCTGAACGTTAATGGTAGTTTGTTTTCAGAGTACTTGCATTTTCTCTATGAAACAAACTTATGTTTTCTCTGTGAAACCATCTTGTGCATCATTGGAGCTTGGCCAGATACATATGTGAAACCAATGGCTAGCCTCACCTCGTGGCTACGCCAAAAAGATGTTAAGAATTTGAAGCAGAACTTCAAAAGATAGATCGCCTTGCTGAGGAAGGCATTCAGGTTGAGACCGCCCATTGGGAGCCTAGATCGGTATTATACTGTATGGGGAGAAATGTATGGCATGCCGAGGACGGGAGCTTTAGCTCCTCAAATCAACCCATGCGCGAACTCATCCAGAGGATCTCCCAGGTAACTGAGGAGGTGAGGCAAGGGACTCATACTTCTAATAGGGAGAAAGACATGCTCACCCAAGCACTCGAAATCAAGGAGCACCTTGGTTGCACTAGAGGAACCGGTGTTGTTCCTTAGGAAACTAGCATTCTCCCCAAGAATCTAACACTTACCGGAGCCGCTCGAGGGGTAGAGCGGAACATGAGGCAGAGTATTTGAGAAGACTAAAAGAGATGGAAGACAAAATGGAAGCACGGATTGAGGCAACCGTTGAAGCGCGAGTCGAGCAAATTTTGTAGTCCAAGGGGTCAGTAGTACCACAAAACCCTACTCCTAGTGCCTTTAGCCCACAGTTTAGGGGTCGCAGCAGCTGCGGATCGACCCCGCTCGATGAAGAAGAGGCGAATGTGTCCTCATCCGGTGGATGATATCACTGAACCCATCAATGTCAGGTTGTACATCCATCAGAAATGGACAAAGGACAAGGTGGTGCTCGGCCAGGCCTGGCCTACGGGAGACGGGACAATTAATGGCCGCCCAATTCCACTGGGGTACGCTCGCGTCACCATTGATAGAATACTTGATAAGAAGTTTAACAAGATACCCATTGAGTACCCCGTAGCGGAAGATAGGCCGAAACTTGGTCAAAACAAGGGCTCTCCAGTGGCCTGGCGCAAGCGCTTCATTAAGCTTGACCATCAATTGTCCTCTGATGATGAGGACGACTGCGAGTCTTCGCCCACCCCTGATGATCACTCACCATCTCCCAATAGAGATCACTCTCCTCCTCATCCGGAGCCATCACCCCCGAGAAGACAGAGGTCTCCTTCTATTCCTTCTCGTCCAACTCTATCTTCATCAGCCCAGAGAAAAGAGACTCCTCCTCCTCCCCCCTCCTCCTCCATCTTCATCAGCGTCGTCATCCTCCTCCTCCACCTCAACCCAAAACAAGATCAAGAACATCCTCACAGTCACAGAAAAGGTCCTTGGATTCGGTCGCTAATGCTCCCAAAGTGGACCAACAGAAAAGAAAAAGGCCGTTCAGTGGCAGCGTTACCACCTTGATGAAAGAAAAATTTATAGCACACATCTCGAAGGAAGATTGTGTTAGTTTCTTCAATCTCTGTGCCTCACTGCCTTCGTATATGTTGAAGTCCGAATTCGAAAGGCAAATATAGAATAAATACGCTACAACAAGAGACGAAAAATACACAATAAAGATTTAAGGAACATACAAAAGTACGTTGAAGACAACCCAGGATTAACCATGGAAGAGGGTGCGAACATCTATTATGATGTACAAGGGACGGGAACACCGGCAATGAAGTATGAAAGGGGCAATCTTTTGGTTCCCGATGACAAGTATAAAAATCTAACAACATATATACGCCAGTTGCATGAATATTACATGGCTCAAGCAACAGAGATGGACGACTTTGGTTTTGAGGTTATTATCTGTTCGCCACATGTTTTTTCATTATCCCGAAGAAGAGAAGTTCGATGTCGAGTGGGAGTGCTTGTTCCAGCTATACCTAGAAACGCGATCTCGATGTTCAAATGTTGACGCTGTGGACTATGTAAGTACCCTACACGCGCGATATTACAATTAACTACTCTCTCGAGATAAATTGTTAACTTTTGAGCACTTCTCATGATTTTATGTAGGTGTATATCAAAATTTTGCATTGTAAAAAGCAAATGGTATTACATAAGCTTCTTGGACCCCTTGCGAGTCAATGAGAGGACATGTCTAGGCCTCTATGGATGTGACGTGGAAGACCTGAAACAGAGATTGATTGCTGTTTTCGACGAATTCACGATGAAGAAGAAAACCCACATACTTCTAGCCTACAACTGCGAGTATGTGTTCTCGGCTTTTAATTTTATGCTTCTTTTTTCGTTAAGATTATTCGATAATTAGGATTCTGTGATTGTAGCAACTATTTTGTCTTTATTTGTGTCAATCTTGCCAAAAATCTGATCGAGGTGTGGGACTCGAAGAAAAAACCATTTCATCATCTGGATGCACCGGTGGCAGTGCTGAATTAGTAAGCGATCCTAATAACATATTATTTTCTAGTCACACATACCGCTTTCTAATGTTTCTCCCTTTAATGTTGCTCAGTGTTCGAAGAAGACATATCGGTGGGACGCAGGTCTCATTCAAGGTTGTCGAAATGGAGGGGGAGTACCTGTCATAACCGGCGGGAAACAATGAATGTGGGTTTTATGTAATGTGGGCAATGCTTCGCTACATCGACAGAAAATCAGAAGAAGCCGATAAGTTGGTGTGTATAATCCCCATTTTATTTATATCTGTTAATAATTTAATAAAATGATTTACTGTTCCTCTTTGGATATCATCTATTTTGAATGACAGCGCAAGAAATATAACCACCAAAGGCTGTTAGGCATGGAGATCGTCGCACTACAATCGGAGCTCGCAAAGTTCATCTTAGCCGAGGTATTAGAAAAAAGATGGAGTATTTTTCATTGCACAATCCGTGAGGTACAAGGACCAGTATGGCCCAGAGCGGCTCGCCAGATTATTGTAAGAAGTCCGAGAAGCATTGCACATTCTAGTGAAGTCCTGAGAATATTTCTTTTTTGTTTTGAGGGATCGAGACCTAGATAAGAACATTTGAACTGTAACCGTAATATTTGTAATGTTTAATATTGATGGACTTGTCGTCTACGTAGCGTATATAAAGCGAAACCCGATTCCACGAAAAAATATAAATTAAAATCAATTATAAAACAATAAAATGCCAATGGGCCATCACTGGCGGTTGGCAACAAACCGACAGTGTTGTCTTGCTCAACACTGCCGGTTTGAGCCATGAACCGACAGTGTTGTCTTTCTCAACACTGCCGGCTTGAGCCATGAATCGACAGTGTTGTCTTGCTCAACACTGCCGGCTTGTGCCATGAACCGACAATGTTGGATTGCTCAACACTGCCGGCTTGAGCCATGAACCGACAGTGTTGTCTTGCTCAGCACTGCTGGCTTGAGGTATGAACCGACAGTGTAGGCTTGCTCAACACTGTTGGCTTGAGCCAAAAACCGACACTCTTGAAGCAAACATCACTGTCGGTTGGGACTACAAACCGGCAGTGTTGTTCAACTAGACACTGTTGGGTGGAGTCAGGAATCGACACTGTTTCCTGTAGATTAGTGTCGGTTTTTAAGAACCGACAGTGATGTCAACCCTCCATCACTACCGGTATGCCACTGTCGGTTCAAAATCTGACAGTGAAGGGGCTTTTTGAACCGACAGTGATATCCAGATCTGGGATAGTGAACAACCGGCACAATCTCTAATAGGACTCTCACCCCTACGCAAATACAACAACAAACAATGGACATGGTGGACCTAATGACGCAAGCAAGGTGCCTTAGAGCAGCCCCAACGCACCACGCTGTCCATATGCCCCAAGCTCCACATGGACGCCGAGTTTCCATGACATTGCGGCTGGTGGCTCTGCAAGGGTTCAAGTAGCTTGCAGAGGCACCTAGAACTTCAAGCACTCAATGGAGTATGTGTTGGCAGAGGAAGAAAGCTCAATACAAAGCTTTATGTTAGGGACTATCTGATTGAAAGGACGGTGAAAGCTCAATACAAAGCTTTATGTTAGGGACTATCTGATTGAAAGGACGGTGAAAAGTGACATGTGTGTACTGTGGTAAAAACAGGAAACGTTGTCCTGCGTTGAGGCTCATTTGGCTTCAGCTAGTGATTGTCTAGGTGGAGTGCATCTTTTTCTCAAGGCTAACAACAACGTATGTTAGGGTTGGGCATGCTCTTATCAAGATCGGCTGAAGCGTAGGACTCCCACAATATATTTTAACCCGGCCATCTAAGCTGTATAAGTAAGGGTCCGGACTTCTTCTGGAGACTTTCTAGACGTTAGACCTGTACAAGATAGGCCAGACGCTCTCTGGGCACTACCCACAATTAGGCTCGCTCTGTCTTTTGAAAAAGTTACTGTAAGCTGTGGGCGGTTGGTTATGGGCTTAGAGAAAGCTCAAAGCCGTTTGGTTAACAACTGTGGCTTCATGAAAAATTGCTATCGTTAGGCCCCACATATCATCCATGACCCCACATATCATTCACCCAATACATATTTGTTCTTTTTTCTACGCATTTCTTCCTCAAGTGTTTTGGTGAGGAGCGGCAAAGCTAACACTCGCCCGTGCGGCAGTGGAGCTAACGCTCACCCGCGCCTTGGAGCTTGGGACGGCGGTGACGGGCAGAGGGGGTGGCCGTGGCGGCCAAAGATGCTCGCAGACCTTCGTGATTCCTAACAGGCATGGAAAAGAACAGAAAAAATGAAACAATAGTTTCATAGGCCCCGTTCAGCTTACTTTATAATTCACACTATTTAGCTTGTTTTTTCAGCCAGAAAAATGTTTTTCTCTCATAATAATTCAGTTAGAACAGTGTTTTTCAGCCAATTCAGTCAAGTTTTAGCAAGCCGAACGAGGCCACATTCAGTGTCAGGGGTAATTTTGTGAACTTTCACAACTCCACAACCGGTGGAGACATCTCTTACTCCGCTGTGAACCTCTGTACTACCACAAAAGTAGCTTTTACCGAAAAACAAAATCCGGCTGTGAACCGCTGTGAACGAGGCCCTGTTAACCTGAAGAAATTTGGAGAAATCTAGATGAATCTGGAGGAATTTGTGAGAGAGTACACAGTATTTTCCAGCTGTGCACAGTGAAATCCGGCTGGATTTTGTACCAGCCAAACTGTCCCAAGGTGGAGTTATACCTCTTTTATTGGCTTGCTTTTGAAGAAGCAAAAGCATGTTTGGAACTAGTAAAATCTTGACTCCGAATGTTAACCTTATCACCTATGATCATAAATTTAGATACGAAACAAAGCACAAGGGACTTGGGAAAATATTTACGTTATGTTAAAAAAATATTATAGAATTATTTTCTGCACCTCAACGTGTTACTTTCTCTCGACGTACACAAAATGGACGTTGGTGATAAAAAAAAACCCTGAAAACCCAATACCTGGGAAAGTATTTTGACCCCATTCGCTCGGAGGAATTTAAAATAATCTGAATAAATTTAGAGGAAGTTGTGAGAGAAAAGTACTGTTCTAAATTAAAAAAAAAACGGATCAATCCGAATTTAGTGGCAGCGTTTCTGCGCATATTTCCCACGGCAAAGAGGAGAATTTCCCTAGAGAGAGAGAGAGAGAGAGAGAGGCAGATGTGATCGTCTGCGGCGGGGGCGAGAGAAGAAGGCCAAGGCGAGGCGGCAATGAGCAGCACCACCGCCGACCCCTACCCGGAGAGCATCGGCTCCTGCCACCCTCCCACCCCTCCTGCTTCCCCTCCCCCTCATCCAGCGCCGGCGGTGGTCCTCCGCGGCGCTCCGGTGAGGCGGCAGCTGGACTTAGCGGACGCCGACGCCGACGCCGATGCCGGCGCAGGCGCCGGTGGCGACCAGGACGACTACGACGACTTCATTCTCAGCGCTGTGGATGACATTGAGCGGGGCTATAACGAGGCCAAGCGACGCGCCCCGCCGTGCGTCTGCAGGCGCGGCGATTGCGCGGTGCAGCGGGACAACAAGTGCGGCCGGTGGATGTACGTCTGCTCATCGCAACCGGTCAGCCTCCCCACTCACCTCCAACTTACGTCTGCGTTTCTTTGAGTGCTTTGGGTTGGGAAATGCGGTATGCGGGGGTTTCACTGTTTAGATGGGGGAAATTTCGGTTCTTGAATCGTGTTAGTGAAATGTGTTAGGATAGAAGAGGCGGATTTGAAGACGTTACAGTTGGGGGGAGTTGAATGCTGGATTGCAGGGACCATTGTTTTGGCTTCAAGAGCTCTTGCAGGGGCATGCTTGGCTTGACGATGCCCAAGCTGCTTCATTTTTCTGAGTAAACAGCGGTTCTGGTTGTGGTTGGTGACTTGTATGGAATGTAGTGGTCCAGGGGAAATTGCAGTTTGCCTGGCCCCAATTTGGTAGTAACCTGTCGCTTTCGGCCAATTTGGGTGAAATTGAGGGTCAGGTTTCCCAGTTGCCTGCAAAGAGCATAGTTTTTAAGGCGTCGCCTAGGCGACGACTAGTCGTCCGGGCGGATTTTCAAGCACGGCGTCGCTGTCGCCGCACCGTCCCGGCGTATGGCGTCGCCTTGTGGTCGAAGGCGTCGCCTAGTCGTCCTTCTCGCTGAGGCGGACGCCGCGGACGTAAAAGGCGCGGGGAAAGAGCGGCGCCGCGCGCTCGAGCGGGCGGGAAAAGAGCGGCGCGACGCCCTCGCGTGGGAAAAGCAGCAGCGCTGCGCCTACACCTCCCGCCAAAGCTCCCAATCCCCATCGCGTCTGAGAGAGCGAGAGAGGAGAGGGAAAGGAAGGAGAGAGGAAGAGAGGAGAGGGCGGCGACGCACCTCAAATCCGGCGGCGGCGGCGGCGCAGGCGACTGCCCCGCGCAAGTCCGTCCTAGTCACGCGAGGCCGCCCGTCCGCGCGACTCTGCTCCGCTGCTGAGGCCGCCCGTCCCGTCCGCGCGAGGCCGCCCGTCCGCGCGAGTCCGACTCCGGCGCCGTCCGCTTCTGCTCTGCTCTGCTCCGCGACTCTTCTCTGCTCTGCTCCGCGCGACTGGCAGGTATATCCTCCCCTCCTCTTTCCTCTGCTGCTCGTTGCGGCTCTGCTCTTCCTCCGCGACTCTGCTCTGCTCCGCGACTCTGCTCTTTCCTCTGCTCGCTGCGGCTCTGTATGTTAGAGTATGTGTATGGCGTCGCCTCGCCGCGCGCCTAACTCGCCTAGGCGTCTGGAAGGGGGTGGAGCGCCGCACCTCGCCTTACCGCCTTAAAAACTATGGCAAAGAGAACTTCAGATGTGATTTTCAGCCTGATGGAGAATTTACCCATCCATCAGACCATCACTAGTGTCGTAATTTTAATGTAGAACTTGGATAAAGTAATTTTTCTTGTGCAGATTATGGCAACCATTTTTGTGACGATAGTTATTATTAGTTTATTACTAAGTTTAGCAAAGGATCTGTGCGTTTGGCCAGCTAGCTGTCTGGCACTTTTTTGAGCAATAGTCTGTCACTTTAACATGGAGGAAGTTCTTGTTGTCTTCTGCTGTTATTACAAGTTTGCAAGCGGGTATGAGAATCACATTATTCAAGCTTCTGGCTGAAAAATCATAATGTCTGTCATGTCTGTTGTAGAGCAGTTGAGTTGGTGAAACACTGAAACTGCATCACGTAATTATCCAACCTTGGTTAACTTTAAACTACTATACTCATTGAACAGAACACCTTGTGTCTCCTGTGTCAATGCCCGTACCCTCTTATGACTTCATCCCAGAAGATTTGGAATCTGTTACTATTGCTTGTGACCACGTGGAATCTTTGCTCAGAGAAGAGATTTTTGATCAGTAGCACACTTATTAAAAACATCACAAGATGCATGGCCCTACTGAATTTTTGTCTTTTGCTAACTCATCAGAATCGTTTGTCTCCGGAACTATCTATTTGTCTCCGGAACTATCTATCATACTGTACTGATTTGAGCACATTTCTGTCTCGTGAGACACTGTATTAGTAGTTTAGTATGTACCCAGTCCCAGTGAGATATAAGCATTTGGGACAGTGTCTCTTGCAGTTCTATAACATGACATCAAATTTTTACTCCTAAAATATGAAGTAAAAGGAGTATCATTTTTATATGTTGGAGACATTCTAGGCTTCTAGTATGCGTAAGAACCAACAATATGGTATATTGTTAGATGAAATGTAGTCTCTAGTGCTGTCCTGTCTATTTTTGTAAGAACCTCTCATGGAAGCTTAATGGCCCATAATTAGCAAAACATGTGGCACTGTTCACTAAATATTAGGTCATCTAACAAACCACCACCCAACCATATGTGATAGATGCTTGGGGTAGTCATGTAATGCACATAAAGCAGTAATAATCAGCTAAATATGTTTTTATTGAACACGCAGGAGAAATCAGCCGAATATGTCTTTGTAGACCCTAGAACTTGTTGCAAGTTTTCTATGTGCCCAGTGTATACACTACAAATCAATCCCTGAAAACCTTAATTTGGAGTTTGTACTGCTTCAGTGGCATCCGTAAGTCATCACATTAGGTTTTCAAAATATATATATTTATGACTTAAGGTTTAGTGTCATAACACATAACCATTATCCTCACATTTTCCTACAATATGCTCCCACACATAACTTAGGGAAAATGCAATCAAAACCCGTATTTTTCCTAGACAATGTTTTTTTGGTGACATTTCTAGGTGCATTCACTTTTTTTTTCTTTTTTGCATTATATCCTTTCCTGAAGCAGCAAGTTTTGTCTTGTGTATACAAGTTTGTTCAAGTTTCATCAATTGTTCAGGCATGTTTCTTTGAATCCCATTGTATTTACTTCTTTAGTCATCTACAAATTGAGTGTTTTATTCTTCATTATGCAATGAACTTCAATTAACTTGCAAAGTATTTTTGACTCACAAACATATAATTGACAACGTATTTACTTGTTGAACATGGCTTTTCAGAAGTGCAAACATGTTGCCATGTGTGAGGAAGTTGACCAGAATCCACAATCACCGCCTGCTGTTAGGAGTGATCCTAAACCAAGCAATCCTTGTGTGTTCAGCATTCCAAGGATTGCTGTGGCTGATGCTAGAACACGAATTAATAATGTTAATCCCCAAGGTGCTGGTGCTACAACTCCAGTTAATGTCAGTCCCCAGGCTGCTGTTGCTAGAACTCCATTTAATGACACAAAAGGTGTTGGCGCTACGACTCCAGTTCATGTTAGTCCACAAGGTGCAGGCGCTACGACTCCAGTTAATGTCAGTCCCCAGGCTGCTGTTGCTACAACTCCATTTAAGTACACTTCGAAAGGTGTTGGCGCTATGACTCCAGTTCATGTTAGTCCACAAGGTGCAGGCGCTACGACTCCAGTTAATGTCAGTCCTCAGGCTGCTGTTGCTACAACTCCATTTAATTACACTTCGAAAGGTGTTGGCGCTACGACTCCAGCTCATGTTAGTCCACAAGGTGCAGGCGCTATGACTCCAGCTCATGTTAGTCCACAAGGTGCAGGCACTACAGCAGCAGTTAAAGCTAGTCCCCGATGGCATAGATCTAATGATGGACAACTAATCTGCCAATGTACAGCAGGGAAGTGCAAAAGATTGAGAGTGGGCAACGAAGACTGCTATGTTTGTCCTATACCCAAGGTAATGCTTTTTGTGGTAATTGTTCTTTTTTTTGTTCCTCTTGAAATGTTTTAGTGGTTAAATTATGTAACTATGATCAGGTATGCTGTTCTTTTATTAACTAGATATTTTAGCTCCTGAGATCATACTATCATACTGTTTTTTCTTTTGTTTATTTGTCCCAAGAGAAGTCAAATAAATAATGAGAAAAGCATGAATGATTCTCTTCCTGTGAGAATTTGAAGATAGATAAGTTGCTTAGCAGCCTAGCAATATATATTTTAGTGAAGTTGCTCCAGCAATCCTACAGTTGCACAATGTAGCATAACGTGCAAGTTAGCAGCTAAGGTGGTGGAGAGCCTGTTTAACCTATCTCCCCACCCACCCACTCAGATTTGAGCGCTAGGAATGTTTGCCAGAAATCCTATCCATTTTTGTTTTTTCCACCACGGACGAACCGAATTTTTGTTTTTTCAACCACGAACAAAATTACAATAGTTTGTTATCCATTTTTGTTTTAAGGAAAAGTTTATGTTTTCTGCCAATAGGAATGCTACAATATTATACTTTATTTCTTATTTATCAATACTGAATCCTAAGACTTTTGCACTCCTATAATATTCAAGTTAGATACTGTTGAAAAAATTTCTTAAGCGTCCTACAAGTTTAGTCCAGTTTTTGTCCAATGTGTTACGACATAGATGACAGCATCAAGAAAATAAATTACTAAATTACGGACATCTATATCTGAAATAACTCTGAGATGTAATTGGCAGGTAGTTTTTCTTAAAATCATCTATTTTTGCCCCTTTGATTTGTTTACTATTGTGTGCACATTCCCTCAAATTATTGTTTATGAAAGTGAAGAATTGTTAAACCATTTCAAAACCGCAACTTGCATCTGAGATTTGGCCAACCTAGGAGGAAAAAGATGGCGTTGGAAACAAGAAGAAATAAGCACACACATTTGAGCCAAACAGGACTTGAACCTGGATGGTAGGAGTGTACATCCACACCTCCCACCAACTGAAACTTGGTTCAGTTCCTTCGATCTGATTCTGAGATACTGTCTTGACTTTTTAGCTTTTCCATATTCTGGATCAGTAACTTGATGTTGGGATCACAATCCAATATTTTGGAGTCTCTAAGCTACTTTTAACTTTATGTTTCCTGCTACATGCAATTGACCAGCTGCATTACTGTGTATTCTGCAGGGACAAGGTGCATGCAGTTTCAAGGTGCCAGTAACAGATGTTGTTAAAGGACCACCACAGGTTGGGGACTACAATACAATGGAAGCCCATGGGAACACTGCAGTTGGAGTCGGAGACAACAATGGTAATGAATCAGCCAATCCTGCTCAACCTAATGACGATGAGTGGCCAATCCCATTTGACGTCATCAACAATGAAATCGTGCTCACAGGTCAGGCAGCGCCCCGTGCTGTAGTCCACCAGAATTCACCAGGCACGCCGTGCCAGCCGACTGCCATGGCGAAAACACCCGCGACATCGCCCATGACGCCTTTTGGTAGCCGCAGCCCCATGACCGGGCGCCCCTGCTACGGATGCGGTGAGGAAGGGCACTGGATCAGTGCCTGCCCTAAACGATCTTCCCGAAGTACCTGTTTCCGTCGCGGCATGGTCGGTCACAGGCAGGCTAATTGTCCCCAGCCGAGAGGGTCTTAGAAGCATGTGAACTGATGATCTCATCTCATGCTGCTTTGGGCTATTATGTGCCTCATAAGCAATCAGGGCTCAGGAGCAGTGCTAATGTTCCTGCTTAGTAACCTTAATCGGCTTTGGCATGGTAGCTAAGTATATAATAATATAGAGAGACAATAATATATGTTGAGAGGTAGGGTGGGACAGCTGTGAAAAGGGTCTGTAATTGGGCCCATTATCTGCTTAGTTTAGTTAATTAACTTAATGTTAGGTCGTAATATCTATTGTACACACAAATATGCAGTAACAGTAAGCACGTCTCTGAATGGTACCCTTCAAGAATGGGATGAACTGAGGACCAATTAATTGTAATGTAAGGTGCATCCTTAAATATCCCTGCTTGTGTTCTTCACTAGTAACTGGTGTTAGCGTGCCAGAACGCTGGTTCTGCACGGTTGGTGTTGTGTTGGAACTACTGAATGGAGTGTTTTCTGGAGCATATGGGTTTGCAGCTCAGCTCTTGGGCAAGCAAAAGGTTTTCCCATCTGTCGTAAACCTGTCCCTTGTGGCATTGCAACCCTGAATTTCTGACGGATGGATTGCAGCGATTTTCACAGAAATTGCCCAAAGCCCTGGTCAAATCCTTGCGGACTGAACTTTGCCCGCTTCTGAATTCGTCCAGGTTTCAGATCCGGTCACTCAGTGCCAGTGGGTCGTTGAGTGAGGGACGGTCAGACGACGGGCATGTGCGCGGTCAGGGACTCTTCCTCCCTGTTGGCTCCGACTTGACCGTACCCGACCGACTCGGATGGTCGTCGTCGTCGCCGAGGTCAGTCTGGTTCAGCCAATGGAGCTGACGGTCAGAGCTGGATGGAGCTGGGCCGGCGCGCGATGAAGGATGGCCGGAAACTTCTTCGCTTTGACTCTGAATTCTTCACGCAACGCCTGTTGGAGTTGGAGTATCCGTTTGTTTTTACATGAAATGTGAAGTGTGCGTGGGCGCCCACATATATATGCGTACATGTACGAGTACGTCATTGCCATTCTAGTTGAACATAGCTGTCGTGGAAAGACTAGATGACTTGGGCGCCCCTTTAGTTTCTGTACACACGTGCGCCCCGGTGCAACAAAAAATCCCAGCCGGATGCGTTTCCGTGGACGATCGAGATGAGATGTGATGCCATCATGCCTGGCTGGACGACTGGCTTGTATACTCTCAGCGTACCACCATCGCCGTCGCTGGGCTGATCCTCCGTTTTCAGCTTCCCTCCACCACAATAATGAACAAAACCAATCCTTTTTAATTACTGTAACTAGTGGACGTGCACGTGGGATACGCACGTGTCTCGTATCGTGATTGCCTGTGCATTGCGATGGACGATATTCATGCATCCACGGTGACACAATTATATGTGATAAAAAAATCATATTAACCATTCATGATTATATTCTCATAATGCAACACAATGGAACTCGCATAGTCAAAGGAAATAATTGGATCGTGATTCCAATATGCAAAACATAGATCACAGCCTTGTCCAATTGTCCACGCATTATATTCTCAAGGATGGTTAGCAGAGTATTTAAGTTATAAATTAATTCAAATAAAATCAGTTTTCCTGTCCGCCTTCGCATCTCCACCAGGCTCCACGTTCCGCTCCTCAGGTGCTCCTCAGCTCCATGTTGAGACACCTCTGCATCAGTTTTGCCACTAAAAAGAGCATTGAAATTTTTAGAAATAATCTTCAACATTGCAAAAAGAGCTCAAAAGTCATAGCTGAGTATAACCTGATAAAAAGCAATAACCTCTGATGTTTGTACAGCTAGTTAAGGAAATGAATGGTACTCCGTTCAAATTATAAGTCGCTTTGACTTTTTTTCGTACATCCATTTTTGCTATACATGTAGACATATGATACATAGCAAAATAAATATACCAAAAATATCAAAGCGACTTGGAACAGAGAGAGTATGTATGTATTCATATGAGATGGTCCTAAAATGTTTAATGTCATATACTGGCTAACGGTTTCATCACAGAAGCATGTATCTTGTACTGAAACAAGAGAGAATTCCTTATTTGACACTGGGAAAATGAGTCATTCCTTTCTTGACTCTGAAATTTTCTTCGTTCCCTATTTGACACTCACTTCAACTTTCATCCATAATTTGACACTACCGTCAAATCCGTTAGCTAACGGTGTTAACTGGCTGTTAAAAAGACGTTTTTGCCCCTATAAAAAAGCGGCGAAGCAAATTTGAGAGAGAAAAAAACCTGTGCCCGCCTCTGATGCATGCGCCCAGCTACAAAAAAAAGGCGCAGGTTTTTTTTCTCTCAAATTTGCTTCGCCGTTTTTTTTTCTAGGGGCAAAAATGTCTTTTTAATAGCCAGTTAACACCGTTAGCTAACGGATTTGACGGTAGTGTCAAATTAGGGATGGAAGTTGAAGTGAGTGTCAAATAGGGAACGGAGAAAATTTCAGGGCCAAAAAAGGAACGACTCATTTTCCCAGTGTCAAATAAAGAATTCTCTCATGAAACAATAGGCATGTACCATATGCTATAAAGACGGAGCATGTATCATTTAAGTAAAGCTTTGGTCTGTCTCCAAAAGCATATTTAGAGCAAGTATAATAAGAGGGTGTAAGCGGGCTAAATGTTGAGGTGGAGGAGAGAGGAGAGGAGAGAGAGGAGAAGTGGACTGTAAGGCACAAGAATCGAGAAACTTTATGAGAGATACAAGTGGGCCATATATTAATAATGAAGAGCTAACTACCATATGGGTGGACTGAGAGAAGGCTACAAAGAACCCTTATAGCCAGCAGTCAGCTGTATTATTAGCCTTGCTCTTATGATCAAACTCTACCAATTGCAAATTATAAAGAAAACGGTTAACAATTCTGAAATACATATGAGAAGTGCATGGAGGTCAACACACCTGAATCATAAGGCGTACATACTGGTCATCATGTTAAAGCATGAATGGATTTTTTGTTCCTTTATTAGCTATATATGCTGATAAATATTTGGACCGCAGTGAGATACAGAAGCATCCGATTATCTATAGTAGGTAGTCTCTGATGTACAATGAGATAATATTTTTCAAGGCATTCTTGAGCAAAAGAATGCTAGTGAATGACAAGGTTGAATTTTTCCCTCCAAATTATGAGAAACAAATAAGTTTTTAAGCAAAAGAATGCTAGTGAACAAGGTTGAAATGAACATAAATTAGTAGCATTAGAGATTAGATGCAAAAAAAGAGCTCCACTAGATCCCTTTTAAATTCTCTTTCTCTCTTTTTTTTTAATCCCTCAAATAAAGTGGAAAACCATAAGTTTTTCTCAATCCCCTTCTTCCGGTACTGACGGCTTAGGTCCACCGGACGATGGAGCTGTCGACGCGCTCTGGCACAACTCCTACTACCCTACTCTACATATAACAAATAGAGGATGAAGTCGTAATAGTAGCTGGCTAAAAACGTAAAGCCTGTTCGCTTGATCGTATTTGGTTTATAAGCTATGGTTTATTAGCTAACGACCACTATTTTTTTCTCATATCAAACTAGTCAACAGTACTTTTAGTCATGGCTTATAAGTCAAACAAGCCCAAACGAACAGGGCCGTCTTTGATGTCCAAATCATCATATACATTTGCTAATATAGGGATTAGGGACGATGCTTAACTGAACTTATCTTATGCTCGCTGTGCCACGTGTACAATTCCGTGCCTTGCAAAAGAGCTCCCGTACAGGATAACGCAAGCGCGCCTACTTTTCGCACATGCGGACATTTCCACGAGCACGTGCGAAGAGCAGTGCCGAAGAACTTCAACGTCAATAAAAGTATGCGGTTATCACTTTTCAATAAAAATCAAACGGTTAAAAGTTTAGCTAAAGTTATATTAAAAATACTACTTATTAAATTAATTATGACATATATTCTCATAATAAACCTAAAGACATAAATATTATTAATATTTATTATAAATTTAATTAAAGTTATAAGCTAATTTTGCTTGTACAAATCCTATAGTTACATCTTTTTATTAAATGCTATGCTATCCGGTGAACAGATGAGGAGCACAACACTGAACGCGGACGGTAATTACTATAGCCTAGTGCATGGATTACATCAGGTAGCTTGATTCGCAGGGACTAGGGTACAGCCTTTCCAATATAAGATCTTACAACTAGTTTATTACATGTAAAACTTCTCAAAGTTTAATTAAGAAGTAAAATTGTCTCTAAACATGTACAGTGTTTCATTCGGATCTCTAATTCTTTATATATATATATATATATATATATGGTAAGACTATTCTGCAGCTAGCCACAGAATAACTTATTCTATGGCCACCTTAATTTACGATAATGTTTGTACCAATTTACGATAATGACAATACACATTTACGATACATGGGTTACTATAATTCAAGATGATACTTACCATAATGCTATAGTAAATCACTTACGAGGGAGTTACCGTAATCTCGTAAATAGTATAGTAATTATCGTAACTCAAAGTGGCCACAGAATAACTTATTCTGCGGCCAGCTATAGAACAATACGCATATATATATATATATATATCTATATATATATAAAAGACTATAAATTTGAGGGGTGTCACATCGCGAATCACTATTCATCCGGCGCGCACACAAACCTTTTTTTTGCGTTCACTGTTGCCCGCGCGAAGCGCGGGGTTACCTGCTAGTATATATATATATATATATATATATATATATATATATATATATATATATATATATATATATATATATATATATATATATATATTGACATTGAGCCTCTAAAAACTTATATGACAGTGTCATTTAAGCATCAAACTCTTGACTTTGTTTAGGTCCCAAACTTGTATTATTTTGGGATGGAGGGAGTAACTCATAATGCATCGCTTGCAATGATTTCTGCTTGTGAGGCGTCCATCAGATGCTCAATCCTCTCCGTACCAGAGCAGAACCTCGCTGTCTAGCGTCTCCATACAATAAGCCACCTTGGTTTCAGCGTTGAAAGCACCATCGCAGTTTACTTTAAACAAGCTAATATTAACATATGCTCTAAAAAGAAGGAACTTGAATTTTTAGCCTGAAGCGCTTCGAGTCTTCACGTTTTCGCCAATATATGCTCATCAGACTTCAGACATGATCTATAAATACAGCACATTTGTTTAAACAAGTGTCGTACGTGCCGTCACATTTAAAACGCCTTGTATGCTTGATTCAGTTGGGTGGGGACATGTCATGAAAACAGTGTTGGCACGTGCCAAGCTCCTTTCTTGGTCCTTTCACACGTGAGACAAGGCCATCACCGTTTTGCATTTTAGCACTTCTTTTTACTAAACACCCGGCTTTGTCTTCAGTCTTCTACGATCCCTAAATAGTTACTCAACTTTGCCGCTAATTATCATCATTTTGTTTGCAAATCATGCAGTACAAACAAACACTTATATACATGCTAACATGCATACACTTCACCCTATGAATGCACTCATATAACCTACTCTTATGTGCACCTTAAAAAAAAGCAGTTATTGAGTGATGAAAGGACTATAGATGCATTGCTGTCGACGCACACAATGTCATTAAATTTCGTAATAAATCTAGAAAATTGCTAGCACCCATATAAGTCTAGAATTTGAACCCATATGGCAGGTTCCACCACAGAACGTGACAAGCTAAACTACGCTCAATTCGCCCATAATTATCAGCATTGACTTCAATTTGGAAGTTACTCCTTTGCCAAGGCTTTTGGTTTAGTAAGTTGGTTGTTTCTCTTGGATGTGTTGGAGCATGTTGGCTTCTCACAATATTGGGAAATTGATGGCAAAGGGCTGGAGGGGGCGGCTAGTTCCCTGAACTCACCTCTCAAGCCATGGATTCGCTTCCAGCGTCGAGGAGGCATCATGCAGAGATTTCCCTAAGAAGGAGACCCGACGCAAGCACCATAGTCCTCAGCAACGGGTGGTGTGGGAGTGGGAACATGAGAATTAGCAGTGGATGGTGTGGAGAGGGGTGGTGCGGTGGTGTGGGGAGGAAGGCAGCGGACAGAATGAGAAGTGCTCCGAAGGATTCAAGAGATCCAATGCAAGTACCAAACTGCTTGTGAATGGTTGACCAGGGCATAGAATCTTCCATGTGCGGCCATTATGTCAGGGAGATTCACTGTCACTGATGCTTTTATTCATCATCATGGAGGTGCTTATTCTCTAGTGTAGGGGGTGTTTGGTTCCACCTCCTAAACTTTAGTCATTGTTCCATCGGATGTTTGGACACATACATGGAATATTAAATATAGACTATTTACGAAACTAAATGCACAGATTGAGACTGTTTTACGAAACAGATTTTTAAGCCTAATTAGTCCATAATTTGACAATGTGGTGCTACAGTAACATGCGCTAATGACGGATTAATTAAGCTTAATAAATTCATCTCACGGATTACTGATGGATTCTGTAATTTGTTTTTTTATTAGTATCCGAACACCTCATGCGACACCCCCATATGATACCTCATAAACTTTAGTCCCTGAATCCAAACACCCCCTAGATCAAGTTGAACCCCTAGTTCTATTAATCGTGTGGACCATTTGGAAGGAAAAAATTAGTAGTTTTTTCACAATGAGGTAAAGACTCTAGTATCTCTAGTACAACTGATTGTGGAGGAATGAAACAATTGGATTATGACCACAAATCATCAATTGTCATTCAGGTGGGCACATTTAGACTGAAAACCGAGAACCGACCCGACCCAAACCGAAACCGAACCGAACTGTTGGTTTTTCAGTTCGGTTTTGGTTTTGGGTTCTAGAAACTACGGTTATCGGCTCGGTGTTCGGTTTGCACGTGACAGGAACCGAAGAACCGAGCAAACTGAACACTCCACGTCTCTAGATAGATCAACGATGCCGCAACGCACCTCTCGCCAGAGCACCTCGGCCCAGTTAACAGGCCCACTTGGCCACTCCACGTTTCCACCCCTCCCGAGCCAATCCACTCTGTCCCTCACTTCCTACCCCCACAAGGCCATGCGAGACACCAGGGGGAGACAATCAGACAAGCCACTTGGCCACTCCAAACCCTATCCTCTACCCTGGCGGCGCGGTTCTTACTACTTACTTGTCATCATTGGCACCTTTTGTCAGTGTTTTGAGTTGCCACTGACTAGTAAATTTCTAATATTGCGCGTCAGGCTCGGATGGTGTGCTAAGAGGACACGGGGTTTATACTGGTTCGGGCAGAATGTCCCTACGTCTAGTTCGTTGCTGTTGCTCGTGTTACTAGCACTGAAAGTTCATAGTAGGGGTTACAAATGGTCAAGAGAGGGATAGGTCCCAAGTCTCTGATGAGAGGAGCGAACGGGTCCCGAGAGCTCGGTCGCTTCCTGGCTGTGTGCTTGTGTGTTCGGGTCGGTTCGGGGTTCGATGGATTTGAGTCCGAATTGATGCGATGTGTTGCGATGCCCCTTATGGGACATCTTGCTTTCCCTTTTATAGGCCAAGGGAAAGCATGGGTTACAGTGGAGGGAAAAGAGGAGAATGAGAAGGAGAAGAAGTCTTCCTGGATCGTCGGGTCCTTCTTTTCTTTCACGCGGTCCCGCCGACCCTGTAGACGTCAACAGGGACAGCTCCACGTCGTGGCCCTGTCCATCATTGGCGCCATGTGCAGGCGTCGTCTCCCGGTCGTGGCGCTCTACTCCGTCCTGGCGGACGTCGTGGTGAACTAACATGCCTGTCAGTGCTCGTACGAGGGTTAGGTAGAATAGCACCGGTACGCCCGACGCTATTCCTGATGTGAATCCCCAAGTATGGCCCATCACAGCCACGGGTTATATCGGGGCATGCCAGTCACCTCCTTGGTGTCAGAGCTTTGACCTAGGCCCATTCGCTTGGACCTGGAGTGGTTGGCGGCGGTATGGGTCTTCATCGGGCGAGACAGATCCCCCCGCCTTGGGGTCGGTCAAGGCGGAGTCCCCCCAGAGGCTGAGCGAGGTGGAGCCCGCCCCCAGATGCTGGGCGAGGCGGAGCCAGCCCTTAGAGGTCAGGCGAGGCGGAGCCCGCGACCTCGGTGTCGGGCGAGGCAGAGCCAGCCCTTAGAGGTTGGGTGAGGCGGAGCCCGTGGCCTCGATGTCGGGCAAGGTGGAGCCAGCCCTCAGAGGTCGGGTGAGGCGGAGCCCGTGGCCTCGGTGTCGGGCGAGGCAGAGCCCACCCCCAGAGACCGAACGAGGCGGAGGCAACCCTCAGAGGTCAGGCGAGGCGGAGCCCATGGCCTCGGTGTCGGGTGAGGCGGAGCCCGCCCCTAGAGACCGGATGAGGCGGGGCTAGCCCTCAGAGGTCAGGCGAGGCAGAGCTCATGGCCTCGATGTCGATCGAGGAGGAGCCTGTCCTCAGAGGTCGGGCGAGGTGGAGCGCAAATCCAAGGGTCAGGCAAGACAGAGCCAGCCCTCAGAGGTCGGGCGAGGCAGGGCCTGTCCCTAGAGGTCGAGCAAGGCGTAGCCCACCCTCAGAGGTCGGGCGAGGCAGAGCCCATGGCCTCAGTGCCGGGTGAGGCGGAGCCCGCCCCCAGAGGCCGGGCGAGGCGGAGCTTGCGCACTTGGGGGTCGGTTGGACCTGTAGTCGCGCTCTTGACTGCTCAGATGAATCAATGTTCATGGTTATTAGCTCCTCCTCTTTGGGTACCCTAGTATTGGTCCCCGACAGTAGCCTCCGAGCCTGCGGGGGAGTAGAACACTCCTTCGGAGGCTTTTCCAAATGGGAGGACTCTAAAGGCCTCGGCCTTCTTTTGTTACCCACAGCGTGACCTAGGGGCGGTGATTCCCTTTCCTCGAGCCCCTTCCCGTAGTAGGGGCCCGGTCGAGGATCGGTTCGTCTTTACGATTGTCTTCCCTCAAGCGTTTTCCCTTAAAACGGAGGAGCCTAACTGTGCCATGATTTTCCTCTAAGGACAAATCATGGCACCCGGTGAGCTATTAATGGGCTAGTCTGAGTGGGGCCCTAGGCTTCCCGTTCATGGGGATCCAGCTTGGGTCAGTTTGGTGACTGATCCTAGATTCTCAGCGGTCAATCCATATAGTTCTCGGGTCTGTTCGACCGGTCCCGAGGGCTAAGTACCTTTCTTCAAAAAAAACATGGATCGTAACCGACTGAGACTCAAACGTGGGCCGGGATGCCTGTGGTGCTAGTACGCTCGGGTACTGGCTGCTAGCGGGCCCATCCCTTTTCACCTCTCACCCTAAAGGTGCCTAAAGCGGTTGTCGAACCCGTCGATGGCCCGACCTGTGAACTCCTGGGCCCAGTTGGGCCGTAGTGGTGCTTTTAGATCTGTATTCCTCTTACTCATGATGAGTCGTGGCCTATCTAGAGAGGCAAAACATCCGGCAAGTTTCCTGAGGGAACGGACAGAGATTGCATGCGCATGTCCCGCAGCGGAACGCTGCGGTAGATCATGGCAAGCGCGGAGATCTAGGCGGGTGGTTGATTTCCTCGCATCCATCGCCCCTATAAAACCAAAGGGTTCACCCCTCGGATTCCATACCTTGCATCCTTGCCTCCGCAGCCACGACCGCCGCCGCCAATCTCTTAGATTTCCGGTCTCCGCATCCCCACCACCGTCGAGCTCGCATCCACCCGCCCCATCTCCAATGGATCTCTGGTGCCACTCTGACATCACCTTCCAGTGCATGGAGGGCGTCGTCCGTCGCGGTCTTCTCCGCGCGTGGACCGCGATTGAGGAGTGGCTGCTATCCGATGAGGAGGACGTGCCATCGCCGCCCGATGACTATGTGGTGTTGTTCACCCACTTCCACGAGCGTGGGTTTGTGACCCCCGCCCAAAGATTTCTTCGGGGGCTGCTGCACTACTACAAGATCGAAGTCCAGCATCTCAATCCCAACGGGATCCAGCACATGGCGGTGTTTGTCACCCTATGTGAGGGGTTCCTAGGGATCAGCCCCTACTTTTATTTGTGGAGGTACTTCTTCGCCGTCACCCTCCAGAAGAAGAGGGAGAAGTGCGGTAGGCAGGAGCTGCACATGCCGATGGGGTGTGCCGGCATCTAGCTCCGGAATAATCAGGTCGGCGAGTACCCGTCGATGCAGCTATCAACGTCCAACAAGGGGTGGCACTCGCAGTGGTTCTACCTCAAGAACGACGCTGCCGCCCCTCTACCGAAGTTCACCGGGCGCCTGATTGAAGAGGCCCTAGAGTCATGGAGGAAGTGGGGCATCCCGGAGAAGGATAAGAAGAAGATTCAGGACCACATCGCCACCATCCACATCCTCAAGGAGAACGGCGTGAAGGGGTCGGGCATCATCAGGGCCTACCACGCAAGGAGGGTGGTGCCGTTGATGACGCGCGCGCTCCCGCTATACGCGATGGCGCCCAAGGCGTCGCTCGATGGAATGGCGCTCGCCGAGGGGACGCTCCCCATCTCTGAGATCACGCAACACATCAAGGAGGCAATGGAGCTCTTGCGGGATGATGCGGGAGCCCCCCTCGATTTCATTTACCTAGTGCTGGGACATCCTCCGATGCAACCAGAACCAGGCCACGTCGTCTTCATAAGTTTACCCTTCTCATGCCTTCTCTTCAATAGATTTCCTGACCTCTTGATACTAACTTTGAGAGGGGCGGGACCAGCTGAGGGACCTCATTTTCATGGATCACCCAGCACCGTTGCCAAGGGATTCATCCGTGAGGGTGGCGAATTGCGCTGAGGGCGAGCGGCTAAGGAAGGCAAAGGAGGACAAGAAGAGGAAGAGGCAGTGGAAGCTGCACGCATGGGAATAGGGAGAGGACACCGACAACGACGACGATGATGACGATGGCAATGATGATGAGGTAGCCGATGATGTCGAGTGGGACATCTTGGAGAATGAGGATGCACTGATAGGTATTGGTTCGTCCTTGTAGGAGTCAGGACCCTTCTCATTCCACTGAGCGTAGGGTACGTCCGAGGAGTCGGTGGAAGCAGGACGTACCGTCGGCCTCCCTCTGGAGTCAATGGGGGTGGGCAGCTCTGCTGCCACACCTAAGATGTGGATGGAGGCAGGTGGCTCCGCCGTCGTGTCCCAAGAGTCAAGGGGAGCGAGCCCCTCTGCCCAAGAGCAGGAGGCGGGCTCAAAACGGCCTCGCCCGCACAAGGCGGAGCAGAGGTCGGGGGTTCGCCCCCCAAACGCATCTACCGCCTAATGACGCTGAGGTGAGTTGTCAGTTCCTCTATTTTTTCCTATTTTAGTCAGATTTTGTCGTGACTTATGCTTTTCATCCCTTGCAGCGTCGGTAGACAGTGCAATCCTTTGGCGCTGGCGCCGAAGAAGAGAGTCGCCCTCCAATTGAGGTGGCAACTGTCAGCTGGTGTTGCACCCATTTTGAGTAGGAGCGGCACCAGTGTGACCGCGTGTTGGTCGGTCGGACGCTGCCCATGGTGGTGCCCGTGCCCTCTGTCGGACAGCGCCTTTAGGGGTTGCGGAGCAGCCGACCATGGCCGACGATGGGGCGGATAGGGCTGCCGACCATGCTCATGGCACCGATCATGGTGGGCGCGATGCTACCGGCCATGACCCCCCAACGTAGGTGGAGGTGGCGGCAGTCATGATAGATGGGTCATGACCGGGCTCAACCACAGCGGCGCCTAAGGCACTGACGCGACCTGCGCCATCGGTGACCCAAGCGACGGCGCCTGGCGTGGGCCGGATGGAGGGGGACGCGACCGAGGGATCCCTGGGAGTCATGGTGGTGGCAGAGAGGTCGGCGGCACTTGTGACCGGTGGGGAGTCGTCCCTAGCGCTAACGTTGGTAGGCAGTGACTCGCCCGTATGGGGTGAGCCCCTGCTCTAGTGGATAAATCCGTAGGATCCAGCGTCGATGCTCTTCACCCTCGATGCCGCCGCCAAGAGCATGGAGGGGGAGAGCCTCGACGTGGGAATCGCGTCCGTGCTAGAAGCCCTAGACCATGCCAGGGGTGCCTTGCATGACATTGTCAGTCCCTCTGGCCACGTATTTGCTTGATCCTACCTCTCGCCCTTTTCTTTCTCTATATATTTTTTGTATCCTGACCATCGTCTCCCTTCAGTCCCTCATCGCTCGTAGTCAGGGGAAGTCTCGGTTCCTTCATGAACAGAAGGAAACCTAGGACCGCCTCGTCGAGGAGGCGTAGCTATGCGGGGAGGTGACCGCTCAGCTTGTTACCGCCTAGTAGAGGGTGGCCGAGCTGACTCCCCTTACTGAGGAAATAGACAGTCTTCGGTCACGGGTGGCCAAGGCCCATTGGGACGCTGACAAGGCTGAGAAGACGTTCAAGGCCCTATCGGTGAGGTCACGAAGGGACGACAAGGAGGCCGCCTGGGTTAGGAAGGAGCGGGATGAGCTACTCCAGAAGGACGCCGAGACCCACCAGCAGATCCTTGACCTTCTAGCCAAGGTTGAGAAGGAAAGGGAGCTGAAGCTGGGGGCTGAGGAGAAGCTCATGGCCCTAGAGAAGAGGGCAAGCCTGGATACCGCGGCGGTCACCTAGAATCTTCAGGCGGAGAGCGACAAGCTTGGTATCCTAAGCATTGCCCTCGGAGTGGTCTGCGATGACCTTGAGGTGGTGCGGTCGGAGGGGACCAGTTCACTCGCGGCCCGTGCCGTCGAGATCACGGCGCAGGTGCGCCAGCTCGAGAGGAATGCCCTTCACGCCGGGGTCAATTAATCCTTCGTGATTGCTCGTTCTCACTATGGGGACATCATCGATCTAGGGACAATGAGCCATGGCTTTGTGCCTGGCTATGAAGTCCACAAGCTAGAGGAAATGGAAGTGGTGGTGGCCCCCCTTTTGTAGGACCTAGCGGATAGGATTGAAGGCATAGTTCTCCCCCAGAGGGGTTAGTTAGTTCAATAGGCCAGTCGATCATTCTTGTAATCAGCAGACAAGTGCCGACCCATGTGTATCATTTAAACAAACTTGTTATTTTGTTTCGTTTGACCAAGTCTGCTCTTTTGTTTTGGTGCGAACGAATTTGTTTTTCCTCCCTTTTTATGTGTGAAAAGGGGGTTCATGCGTTCCATCCCTTTTGTTTGTTAAGACCGTAGAGCTCGAGGTATAGGAGGGAAACTCTAACCATGCTGGTAAGCAAGAGTGCCGTAGTCGCTGGGGCGTAGGTTTCTCACAGTCTGACCAGCCTTGCTAAGTCGTTCGTTTCCGCAGACCTTGCTATTAGGTTTAACATGAGGAAGGGTGTCGGGCATGGTGACTATTTTAGAAAGGGTGTATGTATACCCTTATCAGCCCCCGAGTGAGACCCGACCCCTTGCCGTTGCTGGGGTCGGGTGTCACTAAAGATCGAGGAGAGGATAGCAAAACTAGTATGAGAAAGCATATCTTGTTTTCGTGCATACCCCCTCCCTAGGATCTGAGCCATCGTTCTACGACCACACGTTCGGTCTCCTTGCGAGTCCAACTTTCCTCGAGCCCCCACACGTAGTAGGGGTCCAGTCGAGGGCCAGCTCATCTTTGTGATCGTCGCCCCGTCTGTAGTTTCCACAACCGGAGGGGTTGAGTTAACGTCACTTGCCTCGATGGCTTGAGTGACGCGCTCGGTGAGCTCGCTATCGAGCATGTTCATGTGGAATCTAGGTCCGTCATTCATGATGGGGTCGGCATAGCCCTCATGTGGCATTCCACTGCTCCTTAACTCACCTCCCGACAGATTCCTGTGTTGCTCCAGAGAGCGACTTAGGTGGCCCGCTGACCTCTCCTCGTTGGAGATTCTACGGGCTCGGCTCGAGGTTAGGATAGAACGAGAAGGTTGAGATGACCCTATCCGCTTTTGAGTGGGTCGGGCAAATGCCCCTGCCTCTGTTCGATGCGAGGCAGCCTCAAGCCCTTCGCAGGCCGGCCTTCGAACCCTGGTCAGGTGGATTCCCGAGTTTGGGTCGGGCAGCTCGAGCCCCCGAGCCCCGTAGGGCTCGGTGGGTGATGAGGACATGACACCCATGCATATGACCATGTTTGGCACATGGTATGGAGGGGTAGGAGGCCAGCAAGGGTGTCCAAGTCAAGAAGGAGGCCCGAGGCTAATTCGGTTCAAATGCGCCACCTCAGGGACTCGAACCGAATTAGTTACCTCCACCTCGGGGACTCGAACTGAATTAGCCTCGGGCCTCCTTCTTGACTTGGACACCCTTGCTGGCCTCCTACCCCTCCATACCATGCGCCAAACATGGTCATATGCATGGGTGTCATGTCCTCATCATCCTCCCCTTCTTGACAAAAAGCCATCCTCGGCGTCGATTGTGCTTGAAACTGATCTTGCACAACACAAAGGAGAATGGGGTTGCGAAGACAAAGGAATCTGAAATAATTGTGAGAAGGAACGTGACCATGTTTCCAAGTTTCTAGCATGTCATCTCGCATAAAAATTTCAGCAAGCTGATAGACTCCATGATCTGAATGCACACGATGTATATCAACACTATCCTGCAAAAGATTAGAACTAACCAAAGACAATGCAGGAATATATGGTCTAGCAGATCTATGTAGCAACCAACAATGCTCCCCTTCTTGGAAGTGAACTTGTTTCTTTGAGGAACATGAGAAAATATTTGTATTATTATGGCTGCCCTCTAAACGATCATAATCTTGTACAACAAAAGGATAATTCATATTACTACGAATGTGTACTCGATGTATCATATATTATCCCTTGTTGTTATATTTGTCAATAACATGATATGTGTGTTTAGAAAACCAAGGCAAATCAGCATATTTAAAAAGGTTCTCCTCCAAACAATCTAGGTTACACAAAACATCAAATTCAATGTAACCTAAAGTATGTAAAGAAGACAATAGTTTGAGCTCATCAGTTTTAGTAGCAATATGAATAACATGTGTATTTTTAGCACAAGTGACTGGTTCGAAAACATGTAAAACTAGAGCATCATCAACCAATTCATCTTTATCACAAGGAACATCAAGCAAAATATCATCATCAGAAATTTCAGCAAAGTCATATTTTGTTGCAAGCATAACACCACCCTTCAATTTAATCCCTTCGGCCTTAGAAATAGATGTAGACTTATCCTTTTTAGGTGGGAGAATATAATTAGCAACTTGCTGATTTTCAGATTGAACATCATTCAAACTAGTAGCGCGATGATGAGTTGCAAACCATGTACAAAGCTACAACTGGAAGGCTCCTAAATCTCCAAGAGCTCACCAAGTTTTCTCCAATCACCAAGACAAGCTGGGTACTGTCAATGACCAATAATAACAAACCTTGAGCATACTTGACCGAGAACAAGCCCAATCAAGAGCTAAATTATACTCATTCCTCTCCTTGCACTAATGTAGCCTCTGGTAGGAGGTGTATTGCTCAGGGAGCCAAGAGCCACTTAATGTATGTTGTGGAGGGGGTGTAAGCAGGGTAGAAGTCAAAGAGTAGTCACTGCCAAAAATCCTAGAAACATCCGGTGCACACCAATAGTCTTTTCTTTCTCTTCTTCTTTTCCATTTTCCCTTCCTCTTCTTCATCCATGCAAAAAATGTTGGGGGAGGGGGTTGTGGTGGGGGGGGGGGGGGGTTCTCCCTTGTTCATGTGAGGTTAGAGTGGCTCGTTCCGTCCCTACATGCAAACCCAATACCATTATGATCTAACTTAGCTTGTTCCTTTACTACAAATTTGTTAGTTATAACTATGTTTTCATTAATCATCGAAAGACTTACCACTTACCTAGGAGCCTAGATGCTTACAAAACTAATGCTAATGAGATTTATTTGAAAAACAATAACAATGTTTCCCTTTAGAATTACTCTTCTTTTTTTAATCCTTGTTTTGGCAACATAGTCCCTCTCTTTCTTTGGAAAAGAAAATGAAAAGAAAAGACATAATACTAGTCCTTTGTTCAACGTACTAGTGTTAGATCATCTCCAATAGTACCAAAAAAAATAAATGGTAACTTAAATGAGTTTTCCAAGTGGCTAAAAAGAGTTGGAAGCACAATTTTCGAGCTCCTCCAATAATTTGTAAATCTTGCTACTAAAATATAGGAGATAATTTTGTATCAGCAATCCTAGACTATTTTCAAATCACCCTAACCACTTTTATACTTTCTTTCTCTCTTATATATTTGCATTGAGAACCATGCCCTACTCCTTATTCTTTCCCACGTCCTTCCACCTCCAAATTGGCCGATCGATGCGCTCGTATATTTCTGTGCAATTGAGTCGATTTACCAAGTGTGGAAAGATCGGGAGTTAAGACAGGGAGTTGTTGGACAACAGTGTTTTTTAGTCTTGCTAAAAAATCAAGATTGGGAGTGTGTTGGAGATGGTCTTAGGAGGCCTGAGCTCCGAAACTACTAATGAGGCTCTAGAACATTAATTGTCAGCACCTAACTATGGTTGGATATACGTGACATTAATATTGTCACCTACTTACACCTTCTATTTTGGATACTTAAGGAACCTTTGGCAAGGGGCTTTTCCCTTGGTTAGAAACAACATTATCATCTGCAGTATAGGTGGATTATGACACCAGCATTAGGATATTCGTTTGGAAACTTCATGGCTGCGAAAAGGAGCGGCTGTAGTTATCTTCAATCCTCTGCAATTTGATAAAAGAGCTAAAAAAAGCATGCAGGAAGGTGCAAGAAAAGGTCAGAGATTCAGAGCAGCTGCGCTTCAATGTGGAATTAATATGTAGAAAGCGATAAGGCCTTTTGTAAAGAAAGAACATCCCTGAACCATCATCTAGTCACCTTCAATTCATCCTCGATCTTGAGTGAGCAGGACAGACAGAGATAAAGTGGAGTAGAAAACTTGAGCTCTACTAGCGGCTCTCCATCGTCAGATGATGAATTGGGAATAAAGCATGAACTTGCTACGTACTTCGACTGGTGGTTTGAATTTTGACTACTGTGGTAGCAACTTGTTGGACGTATCACACTCACACGTGGCACAGTACTCTTGATAGATACACACATGCGACATTTTCTTTCTTTCTTTTTACCACAATAAAATATTTCTGGTTGTAATAAGTTATTTGAAAAAGAAATAATCACCAATCGTATACAGATTTCAAAATTCCGAGTGTGTGACATTCCAATATGGTATAGGAAATACCTATAACAACTCCAAAAAAACGTAATAATATTTAAAAGACAGAATGTTTTGTAACTACCTCAAACTCATGCTTTTTCTTTACTAGGCCATGTTTGGATGGATGCAGGTTTAGAAAAATGTGACACCACGAAATTATGCTTTTTTATTCGGTAATAATAATGCTGCTTATAGGTGTTCGTCCGTCCGGACGCACCCCGTATAATAAGTCGTCCGCTCGCTTTGCGCCTCGCCCGCGCAGTCCCCCGCCTCGCCTGCTCGTTCAGCGCGTTGCACGCCTCTGCTCCAGGACGGACGCTGCCCGCGTCCCAACCGCCCGGACTCCCGCCTCCCGCCATGGCCGCACTCCATCCGCCTACCCCTACCCTTGCCAAGGTCTGTGCCGCCGCTGAGCTCCACACCGGCGACCTCCGTGCCACTCAACGGCATCGAGCTCTGCGCCGGTGTCGAGCTCCGCGTCGACGAGCCTCCATTCGTCCAAGTAACAAGCAGATGCTACGCTGAAAGCGCATGTTGCAATAGTATGTTTTAAGTGTTTCAGATGTTTCAGAGGTATGTCGGAAGTATTTTATATGGATGTTGCAAAAGTAGATCGGGACGTTGCACATGTTGTAATGGCTATACACATATGTTTCAAATGTATGTTCCAAATGTTTCAACCGTTCCAGTTGAATGTTGCAACTGTTTTATCTAGATGTTGCAAAAGTAGATCTAGATGTTGCATATACATGCATGTTGCAAGCATATGTTTCAAGTGTTTTCAGGTGTTTATATGTATATGTCGGTGTTTCATAAACTGGACTAGTAAACTTATACGATTGCCGCGCTGCACTAGGAAGACGATGGTAGCATCCAAAAGACACGAGGATTTATATTGGTTCAGGCCAGAGCCCTACGTCCAGTCTCAGAGATAATCAAGTGCGTGTTCCTTGCTTGAACACTCTGGAGTTCTTACAATGGGGGGTGCAAGAATGGTGGAAGAGGTAGGAGACCTAAAGCCAGGAGACGGGCTACCCAAAGGAAAGCTTCAGGAGCCCTTCTACGGTGTAAGAATGAGTGAAATGAGAGGTGGATCCCCAAACGGGTGCCCTGGCTGCCCTTATATAGAGTTCGGGGCCAGGGTGTATACAAAGAAGAAGGTTCTCTCGACTGAAGGGTCATGAGCTTGAGGGAGGTCCTAGCTAACTTGGCTTGCAAGTTACGCCATCTTGTGGAGTACGTCTGGGCATGGTTGTCGTCATGGTCTTGTGGCCACGTCGCGGCATGGTATGACATGGTGCTACTGTGCTGGACGTGGCAGCACTGTAGGCACGGTGGTGAGTCGCCAGCCATCCTATGCGACGTGGTCCTCGTTGTGGTCTTCGTCATTGCCTCTTGGTTTCCGGGGGCGTCGTATAGGAGTTGGTAGCCGCCCCTGGGTCGTCGATTGCCTTATTAGTTTGAGGGGCTGAGGGCCACAATCCTGATCGTTGGGGTCATGGCTCCCACTATGTTGGACGGCCTCTAAGTCAAGACCTTTATCGTGGATCCCATCCCGTAGTGGGTGGAGTCGTACATGTGTCTTGTCTGGCTGTATCTGGCTGATGGTTATCGCATCGATCGTCACCGCCTTGGGTGGTGTTGTCTTGTCTATGCTGCCTGGTGCGGGGACGGTGTCTAACCGGATCGAGGTGACCGCTGCCCCTCGGCCTTGGTGGGGTCAGAGTGGCGTGTCTATCCTTGTCAGTACAGGCATGCCTGGCTATGCTCGACCTCTCCCCGTACCCCCAGGGGTCGGGATGGTGGTGAGGTCGTGCGTCTCTCGTGCATTGTGCGGCTAAGTCTGCTGAAGGGGTCGTGGCTAGCCTCCGTCTTAGCGCTTGGCCTGGTTTTCTTAGATCAGCTGGGCCTTGGTCGTTCAAGCCTTTGCTAGCTGATATATTGTGGGCCGTGTGGCCCACTAACTAATCGATGCCTTGAGATACCCCGGGGTTATAACCTCGACAGTAGCCCCTGAGCGTTTTGGCTATCATGAAGTGATCGTGAAAGCGTTGAGATGCATGTGCGTTTGTGCATGGGTTCGTGATCATGGCCTGCTTGAGCTTCGTCGCTCGACCCTTTGCGGGCTGGTGTGTTTAATGCGGTAGGTGGTCGCTACGTTTGGCCTTGTTAGGACACCCTGACGACATGTTACGCGACTATTGAACCCTGCCATGTCAGTGTGCCATGTGTTAGGGTTCGTGACCCAGGCAGGGCTGAGTGGTCTCGTCAACGCTATATTGGCCCTGCCTTTGAGAGGGTCTCAATTTCCCTGACCTCACGCGGTCATCTGACTTGGGCTATGACCTCCTGTGGTTTGCCACGTGGTGCGGGGGTCTCTGGCTATTTGGTCCATCCCTGGCCTATAAATGGAGACCCTTCTACCATTTGAGGCACTCGTGGTTGTGGCCTAGAGCTGTTTCCGAGCGGTTAGATGTTAAGAGAGTGAGGGAAGGAGAGAATTCTAAGAGAAGCGTGAGGAGGATTGTGACAATCTTGTGATGCGTCCTACTGAGGGTCATCTATTGTGGCCAGAAGCCATTGCTGCTCTTTCTAGTAGTTGGTGCTAGAAGGAGCCTTGCGAGTAGGGGTAGGATGGGGTGGCATGGATATTGGGACTACAACTTCACAACCTCCTCGCCTCCCGGGGCCCTTCAGCTAGGATGCTCGAGGTGATCCTTGTTGTGGATAGTTCCACCATGCCATCCCTGTCCTTGTGAGGTGACGGCGCTGCTGCCATTCTCTCGCCTATGTTCTATGCTTCAGGAGCTATGGTTCTAGGAGGAGGTTTGTGAGGTGCTCCTCTCCATTGCGTTCACTCACAATGGCGGAGGGGAGCGTCCCACAAGCCCCCTTCTAGCATCATAGCTTCTAGGGCTTGGGTCACCACTACCGTGTTGGAATGAGGAAAGATTTGTTTGTAGAATGCCGCGGTGCTTGGCTGGGTTTGTTTGTATTTTGAGTTATATTTCCCAAGTTTTTGGCCTAGGATTGTCTTGTGTTTTTGTGGGATTCAATTTGTGTTTTTTGGGTGGCGCTAGGGCTTCTAAGACGCCTTCCCTAACTAGGGGTCGACGTCTCAACCTGGCGCCATCCAAATTGTGACTCTCGGTGGATGCGTTGCTATCTGTCCAGAGGTCGAGAACCCAGAGCTCAGGGAGGAAGCGGTTGAGGCTGGGCTTCATCCTCCCTAATGCGCCTCATGACCCGAGGGGTCATGGTGCCTTATTATAGGCAAATTTCAGTTTCCCCCACGTGGGTAGAGGCATGTCCATCGTAACCACGCAGTCAGAGCGGTGCGCCTCATCGAGGTCGATGGGTAATTTGAGTGGGACCTGATATCCTCCCCGATCGACATGGAGTTCGGCCGTGCCTCATCGAGAGACGTCCCATAAATCATCGGCCATCAAGCCCGTTGGTCCTCGACCACCTCCGCAGTGGTCAGAGGGCAAGATGCCTCCCCCAGAGGGGGTCAACCAGGGTGACTTCGAAGCGGTTGACTCGAACACAAAGAGATGGTCGTGTGGCTTCGCACCACCGATTAGAGCCGCAAGGGCCCATCTCCTCCCTGCCCCTATCCCTTGGTGGCCTCGATCCCTTCTAAGGACCGGCCCAGGAGTGGTTTTCCTAAGCACGATGCTGGGTCATGGTCACGACCATGGCCAGGGAGGCTCGAGAGCCCCCAAGCCCATGTGCGAAGCGGTCGTGACTTATAGGTGTCGCATGGCGTGTGATCGCGTATGCACCCTACGGTCATGATGACTGAGGGCCATTCTACGCGTGAATCCTGGGGACAGTTGACCTCCCTAGATTCTCTATGTCTTAATGGCATTCCTGTGTGTTATGGCGTGTCAGCTCATTTTTTGAGGGCTTGTGGGGCCAATATTAGGGCATAATCCGTGTGGGTGCAGTTCGCTTCCCTGATCGCCGCCACATAAATAGCTCCCTCTACCCGAGCTGGCCCCTTACCTTGTTCTCACCTCTTGCTGCCGTTCCTGCAATCTAAAGGAAAGATAGAAGGAAAGGGGTCGAGTTCATGAGGTTTACCTTTAGATCATGTGCGTCGCCGTTGTCACCATCTGCTTTGCCACCTCTGCCCCTTCTTTTGCCTGCATCGTGAGATGGGAGAGTGGGTACCTTCATCGGTGTTGGAGGTGAAGTTGCAGCGCCTGATGACGTAGGGTCTCCTTCCACCAAAGGAGGTTGCTGGATGGAGAGCTCCTACCGACGAGGTGGTGCTCCTTCCGTAGCCTAGGGAGGCGGTGTCATTCGCTGTCTTCCACAAGAGCGGGTTTAGGATCCCAATGTCCGACTTCCTCCATGGTTTCCTTCGTCAGTGTGGAGTCTAGCTGTAGCACCTTCCTCCTAATGCGGTGTCATAGCTAGCGGGCTTCGTCATCATGTGCGAGGCCTTCCTGGGGATAGCTCCCAACAAAGACCTATTCTAGAGGGTTTTCGAGGTGAAAACCCGCAAGGTGCATGGTTCTGACGGCGGCGTGCTCGCTCCTAGGGGCGGGATGAACCTTCAGATGTGCCAGGGGTTCTCTCATAGCTATTCATGCTTGCCATTGAAGTCTTCAAACTCTGGCTGGCATAGACACTAGTTCTACATTCGGGATGACGCTGCCGCCCCCTCTCTCCCTTCTTTAGTGTCGCACCAGTGAGGTTGACCTCGTGGATTTGGGGGTGCGACAGGACGTGGCTGTTGAAGGTGATAGAGATCCTCGAGGGCTGAGTGTTGGCTGGCTTGGCTGGCGCCGTAGTTCTACGGACCATGATGGAGCGGTGGGTTCAGCCATTGAAGCAACGGGCGACCCTGCTGTGTGACTACTCCTGGGTCAAAGATCAAACCCACGAGACCATGGAGATGCTCGAGGTCTCTGAAGTCGTGAAGCAGGTCGGGGGATTGGTCTCTTCTGGGATCATTGTTGTGGCTGAAGGTGCGGTGGAGGCGTTCTCGGTGAACTTTTGGCTTAACCTGGTAAGCCGCCTTGATTCATTTTCCATTCTTCGCTGAAGGTCGTTGTCTGATTGGTTTCATTTCCGCAGCATGTGCCCTCGTTTAGCTCCCTGTTGACAGTCACTAACATTAATTATAAACCATCAACATAACCTGCATATATACTTAATTCCATCACCAAACATAGGTATAGGGGTTTAAACTAATAAAATCCACGAGTTTTGGTGAATCTGTGAATGCAAGAGGGTTTATCTAGAAAACCATCAAGGTGGACCTATTCGTCAAAGTAAATCATGTTTATTCACGATGAAACCGACTTGGGAAGACTCTAGAAGACTCCAGAGGGCAAACCACCAAAGATGGAGCCCGCCTGTCACTGTAATAGGACGACCAACCCCACCTGTAGGTCGGCCAGCCTATGGGGCCCACCGGTCAGCCTCTGCTTTGAATGTCGGTTCTCCACCGCCTCCTAGATTGCATCTATGCTGTCCTTTTAAGTTGGTTTGATCCAAGGGTCCAGAATTGATGCTACCCCCTATATATACAGCCCTGTACCCCCTCTAGGAGAGCCATCCCTGAAACCCTAATTCGTATCCTAGGGATCAGAGCCAGCAATCAAGAGAAGATTAGTCCTCCATAGGATCTAGCCTTATAAATAGAAATAGTGAGATAGAGAGTGAGGGAAGAGTTTGGAGGAGGTGCCGGCCTATCGGTGCTCTCTCTATGGCTTGTACCTTGGTGGATCCAAGTTCTATCTGAGCTTGCCTCTAAGATATCTCTGGTAATCAACTTCTGATTCAAGTAAACATCTTATCTATATTGTTCTTCAGGTTCACGACTCTCTTGAGTGCTTTATTCCTGTTCTAGTGGGAGTAAAGTATTAATCGTAAGTGTAAGCGTGGTGCTTAGACTTAGGTTAATCATGGATGCACCCTGCTTGTGAGGGTGCCGGCCTATCTAGTGGTAGCTTGTGAGGGTGACTCTTATAGCCTCGTTGAATCCTTTGTAGTCCACCTCCCGTCTATAGGACAAGTAGGACCCGGTTGCGAAGGAAAGCATCCTCTGCTGGTGTCTTCCCCTAGTAATGTCCCTAGTTGAATAGTAGAAGACATAGCTTACCCAAGTCAGAACTAGAGAACCTTAGTAATCCTCTCTATGCTCCTATTTATCCTAACCTTGTTGCTACCCCTAGTTAAGTTAGACCATAGTTAGTCTCACATGTTTTCCTATGGATACGATACTTGGAATACTTCCAGGTGAAAGCTATAGCGGTATCCATATGCTTGCGGATCTTTTCTGTGTGGGTTAATATATACCAATAAGCTTTCTGGCGCCATTGTCTAGGAAATGGTTGCTGAATTCACTATGAACCTAGCTTAACTTTTTATCTTTTTTCTTTTATTCTTTTCCTTTTCACTATGGATTCCACTCCTATATATCAATATGCTAAACCCATGAGCGCAAGCCTAAAACTGCCGAAATCTTCAGAGCCCATCCTAACACCTGGCTATGAGCTGCGCTCGTGTTTTATAAAACTGATTCGGGAACGATCCTTCTCGGGAGAAGGAGATGAAAACCCATACTCACACCTACAAGAGTTTGAATAGACCTACGCATGCCTGCGTATCGCGGGCATGTCTGATGAAACCTTAAGATAGAAGTTGTTTCTATTCTCTTTAACGGAAAGATCTAAACAATGGTATAGTCAAACGTTATACTCTAAATTTTGTTTATGTTTCTTTTTCATGTCTAAAGTAGTCAGCCTTTGAAAAGAGGTTCTATATTTTAGACAAATAGAAGAAGAATCTCTTGCTACATCATGGGAACATATTAATGATCTTATTACGACTGGCCCAGACCTTGCTATTTCAGATCTGATGCTCCTTCAACAATTTTATATGGGTCTTAGAGAGGATTCTGCACAAACCCTTGATCAAGCCTCTAGAGGAGCTTTCCATCTTTTGTCTGTTAGTGAAACAAGATCTATGCTTGATAGAATTAGTGGAAAGACTCTCTACACTAGCATTCATAATGAACTCTCCGAGAAAGAGAAGGAATCATCTCCCGAGCAAGAAGAAGATGTTTTGATAGCCAAATCACAACCACTCTAATCCCAAGATTTAGCTGTCAATCCTGAACCATTAATACTCCAAAATCCTCCAAGGGAAGAAGAAATTCAACCTTTTTAAATTTCTTGTGAGGTTGATCTTTTTGATGCTGATTTTAGAAAAAGCTTAAACTTTCTACTACATAAGAGACCTTCGAGTGAATATAATTCAAATCCTCTCAAGAAGGGGTCTCTTAGAAAGCGTCCTTATTCCCATGTGGGACATTGGGAAAAACCCAAGGATGGAATGACAAGTGATGCCATAGAAGGAGAGCCAAGCCATGTAGAAGCCAATCCAATCTTCTCCCCTTCTATGCCCACAACCGATATAAGTTTTGAATCCATCTCTAAACCCATCCTTGACCTCGATGATTGCTTTTATGCTCTTTCTCCTGAAACTCATGATGATCTTAGAAATCCACCAAGACACCCAAAGCATGGGAGTCATGAAGGCCACAAGGAAGACCAAGAAGAGCAACAACAATGCCTGGAGGATATTAAGAACTTATGTGCCGTTGCCATTGAATGGATGGACGAGGCCTTGGACAAGATCAACCCAAGAGTCACTATTGATGGTAGTTAACAATCATTATAAACCGTCAATATAACATGTATAAGGGCATAAATATAATCACCAATAAAGGTCTAGGGGTTTAAACTAACAAATTCCATGAGTTTTGGTGAATCTGTATTTTTTGCAGGGTTTATCCAGAAAACCGTCCAGGTGGACCAAGATGTCAGAATTAATCGCGCTTATCCATAGCGAAAACAACCCTAGAAGGTTCTAGAAGACTCAAGAGGACTCCACACCGAAGCGGAGGGTGAGGCACCGCTAGGTGGGGCTGGCCCCACCTATAGGCCGGCTAGCCCCTGTGGCCCACCTGTCAGCCCCCCATTGCTATGTCGGTTCTCTACCGCCTCCTAGATTGCATCTACACTATTTATTCAAGTTGGTTTGATCCGAGGGCCCGGTATTGATGCTCCGGCCTATATATACTAGCCCCTACCCCCTCCCTCAGCCATTGAAGTCATTTGAGAAGACAGAAACCCTAATCATCCTCAAAGCACCACCATATTCTAGGTCATAGCTAGTTAGGCTAGGTCTAGAGGGAGGCAAGCAGTCTTCACTCGGATTCCTGATCATGTCAAGAGCGTTGTGGGGGTATTAACCCCTATACCCTTACGACTAAGCTTGGGCCGGCCCGGATCAATGGGTCCGGTCCACCCGAAAGACGACGTGCGGCCCGGCCAACCTGATCGGAGTACCGCACAAGGAGTCAAGACGGATTTGGCGATCAAGCAGGATCCTGGTCGGTTAGAATAGGAATCCTTATCTGGCCACATATGGCAATTGTAACTGACTAGGATTGGTTTCTAGATCTATAACCCTGCCCCCCGGACTATATAAGGCGGGCAGGAGATCCCTCTAAAAAACATCTCTCATTGACATACAACAATACAAATCAGACGCAGGACGTAGGTATTACGCCTTCTTGGCGGCCGAACCTAGATAAAACCTTGTGTCTGTCTTGCGTCACCATCTTGTTTGTGGCTTGCGCATCTGTCTGCCGATAATCTACTACCTTGGGCATACCCCTAGGTAGACTACCGACCATATTTCGTCGACAGTGGCGCGCCAGGTAGGGGGTGTGCGTACTGCTCTCCAAGCAAACAAGATGGTCATCATCTCTGGCTCCATGGCTACGCCGAATGGCCTCACATTCACCATCGGCCAGATCACCTGGACCACCGGCTCCGACGACTTCATCGCCATGACCACGGAGGAGGCGTGGATTCAGTCCGCGCCGACCACTACTTCACCTGCATCGGCTACGGCTCCAACCACGACGGATACGGCTCCGACCACTATGGATACGGCTTCGACCACGATGGATCTGGCTCCGACCATGGTACATCTGGCTCTGACCACACCTACGTCACCTTCAGCCACGCCGACAACCCGTCATCCGCTTCCCCGCTACAAAGGGAAGCAGATCGACAACACTGACCTGCTCGACTCCATCGATCGGGTCGGCACCAAACTCGCTGAAACCCTAGCTCTGGTAAGTACGATTCAAAGTCAACCTAATGAGCAGGTAACCGCTCCCCACAATAGATCTACCCGACCAGCTCGGACCAGTTGTCCTACGCGACTTGGAACAGATCTCATGGTCATATCTACTCCTGAGGGGCGCTCCGTTCATCGGCAGCCGACCTTCGCAACGGGCCTCCGACTCTCCAAGTATGAAGCCTCGATGGAGAACCACCAGGTCCAGCCCTACGGCCTATGAAACGCTGCCTCCAGCTACGCGTACAACTTACAACGACGCTCGGATCTGCGTTTTATGCACCGACCTTGGCCGAAGCCACGTAACTTCGTCAACATGATTCGGATTGAAGATTATCATGAAGGATCCGTCCACACGGTCCAAGAGGGTGACTCCAGCTCCTCGTCTGGCACCGCATCTGATGCCTTCATCCACACCAAGCTCCAACATCACGGAAATGGAGGCGTCAAATACGATCTGGATATCCCGGATCACGCCCCGGGGTTCCCGCAATTCCCGTCTTTCCCACCGAGGCGAGGGGGTTTGATCAACGTTGTCAGCAATGATGAACCACCGGCAGTTGGTGAAATAGAACAAGAAAGGACTGCACGCGAGGCACGCAACATTGACCGGTTTAATCGCCGGCAAATCGAAGCCGAAGCAGACCAGGAGGCACGGCGCATAAGGGTCCAACCACGTGACCTCAATGATGCTTTCGACAGGGTGGGAGACAAACAAGTCTTCAGGACTCCAAGTGCTAACGTAGCCGTCGCCATGGCGACAATGCAACAGCTACCGAACACCCCGGAAACCCAAGCAGTTCACGATGAAATACAAGCCTATCTGACGGCTGCTATGGCCCAGACCACGGAGATTGCAAACCAAGCTCGGGCTCCATCCGTATCAGTCGAGTCAAGCCACAGCCGCCAGCACCCAAGTCGTTCACAGCCACTCAACCAATGTGGCTCGTGCAACAACGATGGCCATGACGGTGGTCGGGATGACAACCGCCATCGGGAGGACAACCGTCGCGACGTCTGGGACGATAATCACCAAGACAACCGCGACAACCGCCACGATAACTGCGGTCGCAGAGCTAATGCAGATGGCAATCGAGATTGCCGTGATGGCAATAACGATCTCCGCCATTACCTCGGTGAACGCGACCTGCGCGCTCGCATCAACCAGAGAGCCAATGATCGAGCATCCCACGAAAGCTATCGCCGTATGGAGTATGACACTGCCCACGGTCCACCGGGTTTGAAGCAGTTTACTCCGCACCTTCGCCAAGTCATATGGCCCAAGAATTTCAAGCTCGAGAAACTTCAGAAGTACGACGGCAAAGAAAACCCTGAATTATGGGTCATGCTCTACGAAACCACGTGTAGATCAGCCATGGCTAACGAGCACGTCATGTCTAACTACTTCCCAGTCGCTGTTGGCCATGCAGGTCACCAATGGCTGGTTAGCTTGCCGGCGAACTACTTTGATTCTTGGCAGGAGCTTAAGCAAGCCTTCATCAACAATTTCATCGCTACTTGTGAACAACCGGGCAACAAGTACGACCTGCAATGGATCCAAGATCAGAAAGATGAGCCACTGCGCGAGTACGTTCGGCGTTTCTTGGAAATGCGCATCAAGGTCCCATCAATCTCCGACAACGAGGCAATCAAGGCTTTCATCACTGGCCTCCGCTTCCACGACGCCCTAAGAGACAAGCTCCTCCGGAAGAGACCTGAATCAGTCACAGTGCTCTTGGCCACCGCTAAGAAATATGCGGACGCCGACGACACTAAAAAGATAATTGTTGAAGAAGCAGCAAGGGTTCCACGCTCCGACCACCCTCCACACCGCGACGATTACCGCGGCAATCGTGGTCGGAACGACAATTTTGACCGCCGCAACCAGCGCAATGACTCCCGCGACCACCGTGACCAACGTAATCAGCGGCGCAACCGCCGTGACGATTACAGGAGCAAGCGTGCCCGGGAAGACGACGGCGAGGTCAATACCGTGAAAAAGGGCGGCGGACGTCGTAACTACGAAGACGACTACGCCAAAGCATTGAAGGGGCCCTGCCAGCTCCATCCTAAGTCAAACCATACCATGGAGAATTGCCGCGTCCTCAAGTCTATCTATACGCGTCAACAGGCTTTGGATACATCCGACAAGCCTACGAAGACGACTACGCCCGTGCTTGCGAGGTCGTAACTACCGTGAAAAAGGGCGGCGGACGACTACGCCCGTGCTTGCTTGAACGTGGCCAACACCGATAACCTCCTCGCCGATCCCCAGCTCCCTCCGTGGTCTCACCACGAAATCTCTTTCAGCAGGAAGGACCAATGGGCCACAATACCGGAGCTAGGACATTTTCCCCTGGTCCTCGATCCTTATATCAACAAGGTCCAGTTCGATAGAGTACTGATCGACGGCAGCAGCTCCATCGATATACTGTTCAAGAATAGTCTGCCCGCCCTGAAGATAGCTCAGGTGAATCTTAAGCCATATGAGGCACAGTTCTAGGGTGTTCTCCCCGGACAGAGCTCTACACCTCTCGGGCAGATCACGCTACCTGTCCAATTTGGGACCCCGGACCACTTCCGCACTGACTACGTCAACTTTGTGGTCGCTGACTTCGACGGCACCTACCATGCTATTCTTGGTCGACCGTCGCTCACCAAGTTCATGGCCATACCTCATTATAGGTATCTGGTGCTCAAGATGCCCACTGAGAAAGGGGTCCTAACCCTCCGAGGTAACATGTGCGCTGCTTACACCTGCAAAGACGACAGTTTCAAAATAGCAGAGGCCCACGACCTCTCTATTCGCATGGCCGAGACCGTGCTCGACGCTAAGAAGACCTCAGCCGACCACCTAGAGATCCCAGAGCTCGAGGTTCCACGCAAGAACGTCAGGTCCAAGGAGCACAAGGCGATCCAGCTGGTCGATGGCGATCCCAGCAAAACGGCCCTTATCGGGGCCAACCTGGATCCCAAATAGGAAGACGCGCTCGTCAGGTTCTTGAGGGGCAACGTGGATGTGTTTGCATGGAAACCTTCCGACATGCCCGGTGTACCTCGGAACTTGATCGAGCACTCCTTAAATGTCAGCAGCAAGGCCAAACCAATCAAGTAGAAGCTACGACGGTTCGCTCGCGACAAAAAGGAGGCAATTAGGGTAGAAGTTACACGGCTTTTGGCAGCCGGATTTATCAAAGAAGTGTATCATCCGGAGTGGTTAGCCAACCCGGTTCTTGTACGCAAAAAGAATAATGAATGGAGAATGTGCCTTGATTACACTAATCTCAACAAACACTGCCCTAAGGACCCCTTCGGCTTACCTCGCATAGATGAGGTCATAGATTCAACCGCCGGTTGCGAGCTACTTTCCTTTCTCGATTGCTACTCTGGTTATCACCAGATCGCTCTCAAAAAGGACGACCAGATCAAGACATCTTTTATCACGCCTTTCGGCGCCTACTGCTACATGACTATGTCGTTCGGGCTCAAGAACGCCGGGGCTACATACCAACGCGCCATTCAGGCCTGCCTCGCAGACGAGATAAAAGACGACCTTGTAGAAGCCTACGTGGATGATGTAGTTGTCAAAACCAAGGAAGCATATACCCTTGTTGACAACCTAAAACGCACCTTTGCAGCCCTCAATACATTCCAATGGAAGTTAAACCCAAAGAAGTGCGTCTTTGGTGTTCCTTCTGGTATATTGCTAGGCAACGTCGTCAGCTACAACGGCATACGCCCTAATCCGGAGAAAGTCAAAGCTGTCTTAGACATGAAGCCCCCCAAAAAGGTAAAGGATGTCCAGAAGCTTACCGGATGCATGGCTGCTCTCAGCCGTTTCATATCAAGATTAGGAGAAAAAGGGCTACCGTTCTTCAAACTGCTCAAAGCATCCGAGAAGTTCGAGTGGTCGGAGGAAGCAGACGCTACCTTCACGCAGCTAAAACAATACCTCACATCACCTTCGGTCCTTACTACTCCCAGAGAAGACGAAACTCTCCTACTTTACATTGTGGCAACCAATCGGGTGGTCTCCACTACCATGGTGGTCGAGCGCGACGAGCTGGGCCACGCCTATAAGGTACAACGGCCAATTTATTTCATCAGTGAGGTCCTCAACGAATCCAAGACCAGGTACCCACAAATTCAGAAACTGCTCTACGCCATACTGATAACATCCCGAAAGTTGAGACATTACTTCGATGGATATCGTGTGGTGGTCATGACCGAGTATCCTTTGGGGGACATCATTCGCAATAAGGATGCGAACGGGAGCATCGTCAAATGGGCAATGGAGCTATGCCCCTTCTCCTTGGAATTTGCAAGCCGTACTACAATCAAGTCTCAGGCACTCGTCGATTTCATCGTCGAGTGGACAGACTTAAGCACGCCTGCCTCTCCGAGATCCGACGAATATTGGATGATGTACTTCGACAGCTCTCTCAACATTGACGGCGCGGGAGCAGGAGTTCTTTTCATGTCACCATCCAAGGAGCAGCTCCGGTACGTTCTCAGGATTTATTTCCCAGCATCTAATAACGCCGCCGAGTATGAAGCATGCATGCATGGTTTACGCATTGCGGTTGAGCTTGGTGTTAAACGTCTCTATGTCTATGGAGACTCAGCTCTGGTCATCAACCAACTCAACAAGGACTGGGACACGACCAGCGAAAAGATGGATGCATACTGCAGATCAATAAGAAAGCTGGAAGGCAGGTTCTATGGCATCGAGTACATACACGTGGTCCTGGACAAGAACCAAGCAGCGGATGCGCTGTCAAAGTTAGGATCATCCCGAGCCAAAATCCCACATGGCGTATTCGTCCAAGACCTGCTCACGCCTTCCAGCGAAGAGGAAGATTCCATGGTCGACAAGGCTCTGGACCAGCAATTGGTGGCTACGGTTCCAGCACCGAGCACAACTGAGCCGCCTCCGACCACTCATGAGCCTGACTGGAGAGTACCTTTCATCAAGTACTTAACAGATGGCAGCGGTTATACTGATTGGACAGAAAACGAGCACCTGATGCGTCGCAGTAAGCAGTACCTGCTCGTCGATGGCAAGTTATGGCGCAAAAACGCAAAGGAGGAAATCTTGATGAAGTGTATAACCCAGGAAGAAGGCGAACATCTCCTAGACCAAATCCACTCTGGCTCCTACGGCAACCACGCGGCCTCAAGAACACTGGTCGGTAAGGCTTTCCGAGCAGGGTTCTATTGGCCGTCAGCAGTAGCCGACGCAGAGAAGCTAGTCCACCACTGTGAGGGTTGTCAGTTCTTCGCTAAGAGAATCCACATACCAGCACATGAGATCCAGACGATTCCAGCCTCTTGGCCCTTTGCATGCTGGGGACTGGATATGATCGGGCCTTTTAAACCGGCTCCTGGGAAATTTACATGCGTCTTCGTGCTGATCGACAAATTTTCTAAGTGGATAGAATACATGCCTTTGGTACAGGCATCCTCAGAGAAGGCTGTCACATTCCTCGACCAGGTTATCCACCGTTTCAGCGTACCCAACAGCATCATCACCGATCTAGGAACTCAGTTCACCGGGAACACTTTTTGGGACTTCTACGATGAAAGGAGCATAGTAGTAAAATACGTCTCGATGGCTCACCCTAGAGCTAATGGACAAGTCGAGCGGGCAAATGGTATGATCCTGGATGCATTGAAGAAGAGGATGTACAGAGAAAACGACAAAGCTCCCAGACGATGGCTCAAAGAGTTACCAGCCGTGGTCTGGGGCCTCAGAACTCAGCCCAGTCGAAACACCGGCGTCTCACCATACTTTATGGTTTATGGCGCTGAGGCAGTCCTCCCACCAGATATAGCTTTTAGATCAGCACGGGTAGAGAACTTCGACGAAGGCAAGGTCAATGAAGTACGGGAGCTAGAAGTGAACAGCGCAGAAGAGAAAAGGCTCGATTCTTGTGTACGCATGGCCAAGTACCTTGCTGTTTTGCGCAGGTATTACAACAAGAATGTTAAAGAGCATTTCTTCGTGGTCGGGGACTTGGTCCTGAAGTGGAAAACAAACCAGGCTGGCGTCCATAAACTCGCAACCCCATGGGAGGGACCCTTCATGATCAAGGAAGTCACACGACCAACGTCTTACAGGTTAGCTCACCTGGACGGTACAGACGTACCAAACTCGTGGCACATCGACAAGCTTAGATGTTTCTATGCTTAACTCCTGAGATATGTACTCCTCTTGTACTTTCGATTTAATTCAATAAAGCAATTATGATTTCTCCGACCACTCTAATGTGTTACTTCGAATTTTATGGTTATTCTACCTTAGCCAGTAAAAGCCGACCACCACTCCTTCCCTGGTTTTCGGAGCAGGCCCTGTCTCCGGTTCTTCCTAACACGTGCATGGGATCCGCTCTCTGCGTTATGGGTGATCGGCAGGTCCCCCTTGGTTTGACTTATCTGTGTCTACGTGTGCACAGGTCACCAGGCCTCACACTCCGACCACATGGCAAACTAGGGCCGCACAAACTTTTCGGGATGATGTGTCGAGCACAATGGTACAACTAGACAGAACGTTAACATGTTCTTACTTAGTTACACCAACATAAAGTATCAAGCTTAAATACGCTTTATACAAAGCAAGCAAGCTTATAATGATATACAGTTATGTTATTACAAGCTTGCCTGAAGAGGCTCAAGTTTACAATAACACAACTATGTCCTCCTTCTACAGCTCTAAGCCTATTACATTGGCTGTTCGGGGCGCATGGCACTTGCTGCTCGCTGATTCCGACATCCTACTCGAGTCTCGGGGACTCTTGTGCTAGTCGAGCTGAAGGGGATGGCCCCGCCGATGCCTGGCTGGTCGAGACCGTAGGCTTCGTTGGTTGGCTAGCAACTGATGGCATTTCCAGCTGACTCGTCAATGGCGTACCCTGTATAGGTGTTGCCCCACCTCCACACAGGTTAATGTCGCCAATTATCTTCGACGACAAGTTCAGCTGGGCCGTCCGAAGCTCCTCCACCTTGTCTGGGTCTACCTCCTTCAGGTACCCAGCCTCCAGGCACTTGAGATCGATCAGGGGGTAGTGAGCACGTACCATGCTTAGTACATGGGCACCCGTGTACTCACCCGCCTCCTTCACGAACTCTTGGAACCATCCCCACGCTCGACTGCATCTCTCGACCAGTCCGAGCTGGGGCGTCTTTGGCTCTTCCTCTGTGAGCGCCGAGTCGATAAGGTCGAGGACGGGGACAATGCCAGCCGCCACTTCTTGGCACCAGTTCTTCCACGTGTCCCGCTCCTCATTGACCTCGAGGCATCGTGCTTTCCAGCCGTCACGCTCTTTGATCACGGCCTCCATATGTCTCTTGGCATTGACTTTTAAAACTGAACACCGTACAAGACATCAAATGTTATGGCATGACAAGACAAGGCGGGCAACATAATGAGAAAGGTGGTCTGGCATACTTACTTTTTAGTTCCTCCTTCATTTTTGTGGTGTGGTCCTAGAGTTGAGACTGGCTGCGTGCCAGTTTCTTGTTGTTTTCCTTCAGACGACCACACTCTGTGGTCACGCGGCTATTCCCCTCTTGGAGGCGGGTTACTTCAGCTTCTAAGCCTGCATTACAGCTGTCACTACCAACAACACAACAATACGTGTTACACACTTACTATGATAAAGTGACAACTTACTTATTTTTTCCCGCTCTTTGTTATTAAGCTGGCCGACCAGGTTCTGGTTCTGTGCCTCTAGCTCTGCCGTCTTCTGGTTGACGGCTTCAAGTTGGCGGCGCAAGTGTTCCACCTCGGCCACCAGTTCTTTATTATTCGCCGTGATCCCCTCAATCTGGTCGAAGCACCTCTTTCGATACTTCGCGGTCTTCATCAAGTCCCGCACATAAATAAGATAAGTCAGACAGATCGACTACATAATAGGGTCAAGTGGTCAAGCCAAACATACCTAGACTTCTGTCACCAGACGCTTTGTTGCCCGTTCGACTCTTAGGGTCTCTTCGACCTCTGGAATTTCTTCGTGCATAACCCATTCGTCGTTACGCCAGCGCGACACATATACAAGTTGTCGCTTATCTTGGGGACAGCCCAGGACCTCTTCTACTTTGTCCTCTTCAGCCTCCTGTTCGGGGGGTGGCGCTGGTCTAGAATCTATAGTCTCCACGACCACCATGGCTTTTCCACGAGCTGTCGCATCGGCAAGAGTGCTCTGTGCCACTTCCGGCTGCTGCTCCTCGACTTGATCCGGTTTCCTTAGCGCCAAGGTATCCGCCTCAGCAGGGTTTGTGCTCGGAGTACTTGTACTCTGTTCGGCTGTCTTCTCGACCAGCCGTTCGGGGACTGATGTCTGGTCGTCCGCCTGCTAAGGTCCTGGCGAAGTTCTTTCTACAGGTTCCTCCACGGCTGGCTGCTGGGTAGTTTTTCCCGCCATTGCTGGCGAAGTTGTGTCACACCCGGCTAGCTGGTCGAGGTTCTCGGTGGACGCCGACCTAATGTATCAGAGAAAAGTTCAGAAGATAATAGTATTCAATACAAATTACAAGCTTACATCAAAGTTATAGATACTTACAGCTTCGAAGCACGGAATGATGTGGCGAAGGAGCGTCTCCTCGATCGTCCCTGCTCCGCGTGCTCGGCAGGTTCCGCCGGAACTTTTTCAACCACCGGCACAGGCGTCGGGGTTTGATGCTCGACATTTCCCTCATTTGTCCTCTGTGTTGCAGTGGTCGGTGATGTGATCACTGCCGGCACAGAGGAGCCACCCTGCTCCGTCGACCCCGTTTGTCTCCTCCTCTTTCGAGGGACGAGCCGGAAGATGTCCGCATCCTCTACTTCGTCGTTCGAAAGGGGGAAGATGGCCTGGCGTCGTTTGTTGGTAGCCGGACGCTTGCCAGCGGCTCTGGTTGATGCATCCTCCATAGCCTTGAGTGCCGCCTAGTGGATGTCGTCGGTCCTGGCACTGGTCTGGGCGGCTGGGCCGGCAACTTGCGGGTAATCCACGCCGAGGGGCAGAGACACGAACACTGCTGCCCGGTCACGACTATTAATCTGAGACACATAACGGAAACAACAATCAATTTCTTGTTACAACATGACTCTACAGTTAAAAGGAAGCATCATTTACCTTTGGGGGAGGTCGGGCCAGCTTGAAGGCGTGCTCAATGTCATTTAGCTTGACATAATTGGGATCGGCTAGGTTGAATAGCTCCCCAATCCTGGCCTTGATTTCTATCTTGTCGAGCGCCTCTTTCCTGGTCCTTGTTGGATCTGTGCTCCCCTGGTACTCGAAGCCAGGATGAACCCTCTTCTGGCAGGGCTGAATCCTTCGGCTGATGAAGTTCCTGACCACACTTAGACCATCTAGCTTTCCCCATGGGATCATCCCGAGCAGTTCGGCGATCTACTCCAAGTTTTCGGGCTTCTCTGTCCAGCTATTCTTCTTCTCCGGAATCAGCCCCACGTCACACAGGGTGATGGTGTTCGGCTCTTCACGGATGTAGAACCATTTCTTGTACCACTCATCCAGTGAGGTGTTCCAGGGGCAGTGCAAGTATTGGGCTTTCATACCGTCGCGCAGATTCAGGTAGACGCCTCCGGCTATCTTCGAGCCACCGCTCCCTTTCTTCCGAAGACAGAACAGGTGGTGAAAGAGGTCGAAATGGGGCTGGAAGCCACCATAAGCCTCGCAGAGATGGATAAAGGTGGAGACAAGAAGAATCGAGTTGGGATGCAGATTGCAAATCCCAATCTTGTAATACAAGCAAAGACCCTGAAGGAAAGGGTGCACTGGAATCCCAAAACCCTGTTTGAAGAAGTCTTCAAAAACCACAATCTCACCTGGTTGTGGATCGGGGAAGCTTTCTCCTTCCGGCGCACGCCAACCCGCGAGTGCCTTGTTGTGGAGCACTCCCATGGCGATGAGGTCTTCGATGGTCTGCTTATTGCTCCGCGATTTCCACCACTCCTTCGCCATGACTCCGCCTTTCTTCTGGGTGTCTCTCTTCACCATTAGTCTGTCTTTACTAAGGGGGTGGATGCAGTGGCGAGGGGGTTGGCGACGATTTTTGGAGGAATAGGGTTTCGGTAAGAAGAAGAAGAAGGTTGCGGCGGTGAATGACAATGGGGAACGGTATGAGTAACTTACCAGATCTAGATTATAAATAACAAAGAGCTCCGTCGTTTCGTCCGCCCGAGATTATTGGGAGATGTGCGCACGCGCCGCAGACGGTTGTTCACACAACCTCGAGATCTATGCCAATAAGTGCGCCCCTTCATTACCAGTGTACGCGCCTCTTCGTTGATAGTGTAAGAGGGCCCACACTGACGCACCTCCATACAGGTGCCAAGCGACTATTTGCCAGGAAAGAGTAAGAAGACAGAATGACATACTATACCCATCTGCTTTTTTGACCAGGCGTGTCAGACTGGACTTGGTAGAGAAAGGAGATAAATAAGTATACAAATAAGTACATCAATGGCTTTGTATTTAAGAGGCTTGTTTTGTGCTCAAGGATGGATCAGACTCCTACAATGCTCGGGGACCGCCCAGACCACTGCCGTGCTCGGGGGCCGCTCAGACCACTGCCATGCTCGAGGACTGCCCAGACCACTGACGTGCTAAGGGACTGCTCCGATCACTACCGTGTTCGGGGGTTACTCCGACCACTAACGTGCTCGGGGACTGCTCCGACCACTGCCGTGCTCGGGGACTGCTCCGACAACTAATGTGCTCGGGGACTGTCCCGACCACTGCTCGGCGAATGGTTCTCCTCGGCTACATGTGATTTGTACTCACATACAGTTGAGAGACATTTATTTAGACCTTGCTACAAGGCCCATATTTCGCCTTTCAGCAAGCTCGGGGACTACGTCGGCACGATGCACCTGCTGGTGCATCTTGTATCGCCTATACAACGATTGGATTTTTAACTTCGGTGGAAATTCTTTTTTAGACCCTGGCACCACGTGCCTACGTCACCTACTACCAGGCTCGGGGACTAAGTGGGCACACTTCACCTTGCGGTGAATGTGTTCTAATTGACCCCTGTGCTTTGAATGATTGTAAGGATTATCAATGTGCTCGGGGACTGTACCGACCACTGCTCAGAGAATGGTTCTCCTCGGCTACATGTGAGTTGTACTCACATACAGTTGAGAGACATTTGTTTAGACCTTGCTACAAGGTTCATAAATCGCCTTCCAGCAAGCTCGGGGACTACGTCGATACGATGCACCTGCCGGTGCATCTCGTTTTTGTTTGTACGACAATTGGGTTCTCAACTTAACTGGGAATTCTTTTTAGACCCTGGCACCACGTGCCTACGTCACCTACTACCAGGCTCGGGGACTAAGTGGGCACACTTCACCTTGCGGTGAATGTGTCGGTTTTTTCGACCTTTACAGCTCTGACGATTCAAGGACGCTATGCTTCAAGACCACTTACATTTCTTTCCAGAAATACAAGTGGGCACACTTCTCAGGATGCAAATCTTTTTCTTTTTTTCTTAAGAGCACCATACATTCTTCGGACAACTTACTTCTTCGACGATGACGGTGGTCAGAAATGTCAAGAACTCAAGCCTTACTTGTCGGAGAAGGTTAAATTGGCGTGTCTCAGCATAATACATGGTGCTCGGGGACTAGCTGTGGGGGTATTAACCCCTATACCCTTATGGCTAAGCTTGGGCCAGCCCAGATCAATGGGTCCGGTCCACCCGAAAGACGACGTGCGGCCCGGCCAACCTGATCGGAGTACCGCACAAGGAGTCAAGACGGATTTGGCGATCAAGCAGGATCCTGGTCGGTTAGAATAGGAATCCTTATCCGGCCACATATGGCAATTGTAACTAACTAGGATTGGTTTCCAGATCTGTAACCCTACCCCCCGGACTATATAAGGTGAGTAGGGGATCCCTCTAAAAAATATCTCTCATTGACATACAGCAATACAAATCAGACGCAGGACGTAGGTATTACGCCTTCTTGGCGGCCGAACCTGGATAAAACCTCGTGTCTGTCTTGCGTCACCATCTTGTTTGTGGCTTGCGCATCTGTCTACCGACAATCTACTACCTTGGGCATACCCCTAGGTAGACTACCGACCATATTTTGTCGACAAGCGTGGTTTGGTATAATCTTTGTATCACTCTCTCTTTTGTATCTCTCATTACTTTTATATGTTTGCTACAATTGTTATGACAATATCATTCATATCGTTTGTATTCCTAATTATCATGTTCATCGTCTACTTTGATTATATGCTTAGTATAGTTGGATTATCAACATATTCATGCATAGGTGTGTATATTGCTGGCTCTGGTATACATGGGGTGAGTGGTCAACATTGTGTAAGCATGGTGCTTATACGTTGTTTACCTATGGATACACCCTATATTCCAGGCAATGTGGTAGATCATGGATGTGACACTCCCGTTGAGTCTTTTGTAGTCCACTCCCCGAATATAGGACAAGTAGGATCTAGTTACGAAGGAAGACAAACTCTATTCTTAACCTGCTTTAGTAATATCCCTTATGTGTAGATATGAAGTGGATCTTAGCCATGATTACTAAGTGTAATTGCACTAATCAATGTATGCTTTAACTTATAACTAAGAATGACTTAGGAATTATTACTCTAATATTCTACTTGACCATGCTAATGCCATAGAAAGGAGTACTCTGAGTGATCAATGATTAGTTATTATGCACCATTCATATATACATTTACCTCTTGACTTACCCCTATTGTGAGTAGAATATTGGTTAAGGTTTACTTCTCTATCAATTGTATAAGTTATCAATACATGTCCATGTCAGACCTTCCCTGTGGTAAAAATATAAATAACGATACCTGGAATACTCCTGGGTGAAGTGCTACAATGGTATATTATCTGTGCGCTTGCAGATTCCTTTCATTCATATATATATCCATATATTCTTCCTAGTCACATCAATTAATAAAGAACTACTCTAGTAGTAATACTACGTAGTACCAACAAGCATATCTGGCATCATCACTAGGGATGACAACCTAGTAAAGTAATCTTAAGAGATGTAGACATATATTAGGTGACTACTAAACAAGTGACAAGTTAATAAATAGCAACAGTCACCAATCCAAGGGAAATCTTGGACAAAATGAGTCCAATAAATGTCATAGGCATGGAATGATGGAGACAATGTTTTCGCCTATGGACATTCATGAAGAATCAACCCTAGAGCTTGAAAAGGAAGATTACATAGATGAGCATGGAAATTATTTCATGAACGCCTCATCAAATCCATGCTCGCATGAGAAATCTACTGAACCAATTGGTCTCTCCATTGCCACACATGAGATTTTCAACCCCCTCATACTCCCTGTTCATAAAGACTTTGAAAGGGTGGTTGTAGATGCATATGTTTATCATAAATATTACAAATCTCATTGGCATGAATCTTGAGATAGGCACCCAAAGGTTGGTGTTGGAGGGGAAACCACTTCACCAATTAGAAGCGCAATTCGAAGGTTTCCCAAGGATGAGCTTCTGTCCTAAAAATAAGCAGTTTTGGGAGATATCATGAACTTTCACCTTTTGTTGTGATGCCTTTGTGAAGTGAGCATAGAAATATAATTGTGAATACTCCTTTAGGTATTTTTGCCACTAAACATTCCAGGTTTGAAGCAAAAAGAACAAGGGATGACAACGCCAGGTATGTCCAACCAATCATCATACAACATTGAATCACATCCATCCAAACTTGATTGTTCCTTGCAAAATTCAAGCTGGGGGATAGACTTCTCTAAAAACATCTCTTGTCATGTTGCTAAATTATTTTGGTTGTTCTACCTTTAAGCCATGTTCCATTTGCTAAATATCAATCATGATTTTTTCATCTCCATTTGTGTAAACCTCTATAATGCTTTCATACTACCTTTGTTTGCTATAGTATGCTTAAGGTTTGGAGTATGTTCATACACCTTTTAAATTAGGCATGGTGCTTAGTTTTAACAGTTTTCCTAAATTAAATTAGATACTATGTCTAGTTTGATTCTTGAACCAAAAGGTGTGCTAATTTACTTCCAAAGGCTTTTAAATTAAGCGTGGTGCTTAGGTTAAAATGCTTTCCTAAATCAATTTAGACGTGGTGTCTAGGTTGATTTTTGAGCCGATAGTATGCTTTAGTAGATATTGGATATTTTGGTGGACTAATCCCTATAGGAAACTCTCAATTCAATTTGAGTAAGTCACGAGATAAATTCAAATCAAAGATGAAGCAAGGCACATGATGAACTCCAATAACTTTGTGAAAAGAAGACACAACTCATTCTTCATGGATGGAGGAACTCAAGTCCACAGCTCCAATGAACAGCATCTCATCAACCAATAATCAACAAAAATCAAAGAGAGGTTGTCGAGAGAAGAATATGCAACTTGTCGCATCCTCATCTCCTGGATCAGATGATGCAAAGAAAAGCTAAATGCAAGGAGAGGTCTTGATCAACGGACCTAATAAGCCCTCACCAACAAGAGATCATTTGTGAAAACAAATCATTGAGGCATAAAACAAAGGGTGAGGCAAAATGTCTAAAAAAGTGGCAAGATCGAAGAATAGAAAGATGGCATGACAAAAGGATGAAAAAGGAAGGGTGCAATCTAGGCAACAAGAAGCTCATAACTACGAGGCTAGCCGAACAAGGAAAACTTCAAGCAAAAGGGAAGGACCATCAAGAATCATCTACCCTTCGCCATGTGGTGTCATCATGCTTCAATGATGAAGGTAACATTCTAAGGTAAACAGTCATTATTTAAATGAGTTTCTCCTTGATTCTGATAGGTACATAAACAAGGAATAAACATGTTTGAGTTACAACTCCATTAGTTGATCCAACCTGATTAACTCAACATATTTAGTTCTTTAAGCTTGTTCCTAGCACCACTTTCTTGATCTCATAGTCTTAACCAAATAAACTAAAAAGTGCACATCCTATCTCTAGAAGATGATAGTCATAATCATGTAAAGTTCGATACATTATGTAAAGATAGACAATCCTTCCATAGGTTAAGCAATTTAATCCTTTTTGCCAAATGTATTTAAATTCTACATTCATGCTCAATCTTCTGATCTTATCACCCATGTTATAAATGAACAAAGCACATAACATCAACTTCATCTTGTTCAATGTGCCTAATGATAGAGATGAATAAATAAGCTTTTGGTTTTGTCAGTATTTTTTCACCAACAGAGCCCATGCACTTGATCTCTACCTTGTCTTATGAGCAGGACACACTTCAACCAAAGTGTGGGGAAGTTAATCGATCCCCCAATTTCTACAAGTGAAAGTTCTAAACGTGTCAAACCAAAAATCCAAACTCAAAACCAAGATGGATTTGGCGGAAGAAGGTGACATCACCATTAGAGGCATGTTGACAGTAGTTATCATTCATTATAAACTTCAATATAACTCGAAATAATGCATGAAAATGATCACCAACATAGACTAAGGGGTTTAAACTAACAATTTCCATGAGTTTTGGTGAATCTGTGTTTTTAGCAGGGTTATTTTAGAAAACCATCAATGGGGATCAAAACGTCAAATTAACTCATGCTTATCCATGGCGAAAACTACTCTAGAAGGTTCTAGAGGACTTGGGAAGACACCACACCGAAGCAGAGGCCGAGGCGCTGACATGTGGGGCTGGCCGGCCCCACCTATGAGCCGCCCAGCCCCCTAGGCCCACATGTCAGTCCCTCCTTCGAATGTTAGTTCTCCACGCCTCCTAGGTTGCATCTATGCCATCCTTTAAGTCGGTTTGATCCAAGGGCTCATGTTGGATGCTTCGGCCTATATAACTAGCCCCTGCCCCCCTCTAGAGAAAGCTACCATAAGTCAAGATTAGACCAGAAATTAGGGTTTCTAGAGAGAAGAGAATAGAGCTCAAATTCTTCAAGTTTCTAGTATAGGCTAGCTAGCAAGGTTCAAGTAGAGTGGGCTATTGCTCAAGATTTCGAATCTGCTGTCTGGAGACTGGTATAGCCATTGTATCTCTATATTTATGACTTTGTGCTACTTCATTATTATGTTGCTATTTATTATGCTCCTAGTTTGCTCTAGTTATATGCTTGATATAGTTATGATTGATGATGAATTTATGCATATGTTCGCAAAGCTCTTAGCTCAGTACTCAAGTGTGTTAAGTGGTCGACATTATGTAAGCATGGTGCTTAGATATTGTTTGCCTATGGATGCATTTTGCACTCTGGGTCATGTGGTAGATCATAGATGTGACACTCCTGTTGAGTCCTTTGTAGTCCACTCCCTGTTTGTAGAGCAAGTAGAACGCGGTTGCAAAGGGAGACAAGCTCTGTTCTTGATCTTCCTTAGTAATGTTCCTTATGCATAGATCCAAAGTTAGTTATACTATAGATGAGAGTGTATATACTTAGGTGTACAAAAGACTTAGTAAATAAGGAATGACTTAGGAATGTTTTGCTCTTAACGAATCTCTTGCTTATCCGTACTACATTTTATGAGTCTCTATTTCTATCTCAGGAATACCATTATTACCTTATACTTATTATTTATTTATCATTTGATTTACCCCTGCCATAGCATGAGAGTGGTTTTATCATAAGTATATATATTTGTCAATATCTCTACCCAACAAAACTTCATTGCTCCTCCCTATGGATAAAATATAAATAATGATACCTGGTATACTCCTGGGTGAAATGCTATAATAGTATATTATCTGTGCGCTTGCGGATACTTTAATATATATATATATATATATATATATATATATATATATATATATAATTTTCCTTTGAGTTTTCAAGTGTCATTTATAATTACCAACAACGCATATCTGGCATCATGCTAGGGATGACAACTTAGTAAAGAGTGATGCTAAGAAATGTCTACAAGGTGTCACCACAAGAATCTTCGTCTTCAAAGCAAACCAAGGCACTTGATCAATGAACTTCACTAAGAGAAGTCTGGTTCGAAGAACGTAAGACACCAAACCCTCACCAAAAGAGCTAGCTTGGGGGAGAAGTACTCCCATGTATCCAGGTAAGTATTCTTTCCCTTCATTTTAGTTTTCAGTTTCTTATAAATAGTTAAAAAATTGATGAATGAAAAACAAAATAAAAATTTATCTATGCATTTATAGTAATAATGTGTGATCTAGTAAAATTGAAAACAAAATGAAAAGGTGTGGTGTCTAGTTTGCTTTACTTTGTTTTTAAGAGCTGAATAAAATAAGGAGGACTCAGAATAATCTCTTGAATGAAAATGATGAATAGTTGCTCTGTTGTAATTTCTTTCAAGTACCTAGTTTTCAGCCTTGAATTCTCCTGAGTTTTGGATACAACTATTTTGATATAAGAATTTTCTCTGAACTTGAAACTCATGGGTAGCATATGCTTGATCTAAGTCTAGGTAATTGATGAATATGATATGCGAAGATCTGAGCTGTTGTTTATCTTATTTCAAGTGACCCTAAAGTTTTGGAGATTTATCTTTTAGAAAACACAAAAATGCTACATGATGAGTTCCTGTATGACAAAGTTTCCACTCATATATGCTGCTTGTTTTGCATTGAGTTTTGTCAAAGCTTTGTTGACCCTTATAAGAGGTTGCTTATGCTCTTAAAATCAAGATTACGTACACACCACCCAAATATACACTACTCCTACACTAGGGGTAGGCGCAAAAACATGCCTTTATCTAGATCCACCCAAAAATGTTTTACTCCTACACTGGGAGTGAACACAAAAACATGCTTGATAGGTTTTTCATCCACCAAATAAATGCTCCAAGTTCTTATTGCTATCTCTCAAAAGTTTTGTTGCAAGAAAGAGGCATGGGGCTATGTAAAAGTTATTCATAAAAAAGGGAAAAAAGAATTAAAAAAATGGACACAAAAATGTCCGAGATATTGAAAACAATGGGTACTTAGATGCCCGCCTTGAAAAAAAGAGAAAAAGGAGATGAATAAGATAACCCTTATTCTCTAGCAAATGTTTCCAAGTTTCAAAAGAGAGATAAGTTTTCAAGGAGAAAGTAGAATTAGGTTAGCCCCCATATATATCCACCATATATCCACACACATGCACATCTTGATTTGATTGTATGACTCAACTCTCTTTGGATCTGAGATTTGACTTTACAATATATGCATTGCAAGTATGCTCTAGCTTTCTCCCTACCTATGAACTCCACATAAGCATTAGTAGTAGGAATAGAAAAAGGCATAACATCATTATTGCCTTGGTGAGGATCCACAAATACCACATATATTGAGAGACTTGAGAGTGTCATACAATGGAATCTCTGAGTTTTATTTTGAAAACTTATAGAAACTCTGGAACAATGGTGAAACAAAGAACTTGAGACATAGTGCTTGACTTGATCGTTCTATCTTTCAATTACTCAAGACCCAAGTGAAGGCGAAGAAGCTCCATGGTTGAAGGTAATATGGGTAAGTTTGAAAGTCAGATCAGTTTATTCTAAGCAGAGGAGAATTTTTGATTGAACGCATGTGTACTTTTGAGGCGTGAAAGCATTATAGCAACTTCTGATCCATTGCTGAGTTTAGCTTTGCTCTGGGACTGGCAAAGGTGAAGCTTAGGGGAGCTTGTTGATGGTGTCTAACATCAATTATAAACCATCAACATCACCTGCATATATACTTAATTCCATCACCAAACATAGGTATAGGGTTTAAACTAATAAATTCCACAAATTTTGGTGAATCTATAAATGTAGGAGGGTTTATCCAGAAAACCATCAAGATGGACCTATTCATCAAAGTAAATCATGTTTATCCACAACGAAACCGACTTGGGAAGACTCTAGAGGGAAAACCACCAAAGATGGGGCCCATCGGTCAGCCTCCGCTTCGAATGTCGGTTCTCCACCGCCTACTAGATTGTATCTACGCCGTCCTTTTAAGTCAGTTTGATCCGAGGGTCCAGAATTGATGCTACCCCCTAAATATACAGCCATGTACCCCTCCAAGAGAGCCATCCCTGAAACCATAATCCTCTCTATGCCCCTGTTTATCCTAACCTTGTTGCTACCCCTAGTTAAGTTAGACCGTAGTTAGCCTCACACGTTTCCCTGTGGATACGATACTTAGAATACTACTGGGTGAAAGCTACAGCTATATCCATGTGCTTGCGGATCTTTTCTATGTGTGTTAATAAATACCAACACTCTTGTTTCCATCTTCCATGTTCCGAAGGTGCCGAGCGCGCCGCCCGGGACCAGGCGACCGCTGAGGGGAGAAAACGCCTCAGGTGGAAGAAGGTGTTGAAGCACATGGAGGATCAGAAGCATGGTGATTCATTGTCAGATGATGATGATGATAACGATGAGGAGGGCTCTGAGGAAGAAGATGAGGACCTAGCGGCCCTTCAAAAAGCTCTTAATGTCTCGTGCGGGTCTAGCGGCGGTGCCAGACCAAGCGACGCCGATCGCCCGGTGGGTCTCACGACCGAGGAGAGTTCTGCTCAGAAGCGAGTGGCTTCATCGCTGCTGAGGGGGCCAAGCCTAAAATGTCCTTACACCATCACTAATGGTGGCTAGGATGCCTCGTGTGTGGCTCATGTCGTGCCCTCCCTAATGGGGCCTGAGTCTCCCGCCTAGGGAGAAGGCGCTGAGGATGCGGCAGAGACGGGCACCGCATCCTAGGTGGATGGCAAGGTTTTCTGCTCTTCCTTGGAGATATCTGGGGGAGAGGGCTAAGATCTCCTCTAGCACTTTTTCACCAATGTGGTGGTTGAGCACCCTCGTCCTTGGCACTTCGCATGGGGATATCCTAGCCTGGGGATGTAGGGGCTGGTGGTGGTCATGGCACGGAGGAGACCGGTGTCGTCGATGCTGCCTGGGATGCTTCGCTGGCCTCTGGTCCGGCGGTGTTGGCGCCCGCTTCCATGACCCTTTTTGCTGTGTCACTCATGGAAAGGCGGATCATCCTACCCCTGATGGAACGCTCAAATCTCTAGTTTGATTTTTATGAATTGATGAAACCCTAAGTGCCAACCTAGTTTATCAAAGTGTTCATGAGATAGGTAGAACTATTCCAAGTGACGGATCAATGGTGAAGATCATGATGATGGTGTGGTGGCCATGATGATCAAGTGCTTGGAATTGGAAAAGAAGAAAGAGAAAAATAAAAAGCTCAAGACAAAGGTGAAACTTAATAGGAGCTTTTTGGTTTGGTGATCGAGAAACTTAGCGAGTGTGATCACATTTAGGATAGATGGTTGTATTATTAAGAGGGGAGCTCTTATCGGACAACTCGATCATCTAGTGCCACTAGGCGTTGAAATACTTGCATTGCATTTTAGGCCTAGTGCACATTCGGTGAGAAGTGATTAACCTTTGAAAAATGTTTGTGAAAATGCTAACACACTTGCATGTGACGGTGAAACACTTGGAGTGTTAGCACATTTGAAAAGGTGGTGAAAAAGGTGAAGAAAAGGAGGCGTAGCCGAGCTTGTGTTGCTGCCCTGAGGGCCCCGCCACCCCAGTGGCGGTGACTGGCACAGGAGGCCGAGAGAGAGGTGTTCTAAGGGGCACGACCACCCATTGTCCGGTGGCACCACCACCCCTAGGGCGGTGCCGACTTGGACGTGGCCGAGAAGGGCTGGAGGTGGGGCTAGCATAGCCAGTGATGGTGTACACCACCCCAGGTGTGATCGTGCACCACCGTGGGCACAGCCACCCCTATCCGGTGGCATCGCCCCTTTTTAACAGAGAGTAGGGGTTCTAGAATTGGGCACCGCCGTGGTCACCGCCACCCCATGGCGGCGCACCACCCCATTTTTCTAGAGAGCGTGGTTTTTGGGGTGTTGGCCGAGGTGGCAACACCACCCCCTATCTGGTGCCACCGCCGCCTGCCATTTGATGACCATTGGAGGGGCACGACCACCCCATGTCCGATGCCACACCGACATGTCTAGTGACCCGCAGAAGCTAACTCAAAGGGGTAACAGCTCTATTCGCTTGTGGGCTTATAAAAAGAGCTAGTGGATAGCCTTGGCCACCCTCTTAGCACTTCTAACAGCTGCATACACCCCTTGAGAGCTGAGCAGACCACTCCACTCAATTGCACACTTGATTTCATCATCTTGAGTGAGATTAGAGAGCCTCTAGTGCATTGCTTAGTGTTCTAGCATCTTGTGGCACTAGTTGGGTGATTTGGGTTGGTGGAGTTCTTGTTACTTTTGGTGTTTGCCGACACCTAGATGGCACGGTGACTGGTGGATCGTTGAGCGGCTATTGGTGATTGTTGCTGGCTCCGATCATCGACATTGTGAGGGGTTCTTATGCCTTCCCCGTGGGAGATCACGAAAGGCAACTCTAGTGGATTGCGCATGGCTTGTGTGATCCTTATCTTATGTTGGTTGTGCGACACCCTATTGAGGGTTTGGCGTGTGATGCCAATTAGCGTGTGAACCTCCAAGTGAGTGAATTGCCACAACGAGAACTAGCTTGCCGGCAAGCAAGTGAACCTCGGAAAAAATCATTGTGTCATCATTTGATTTCGAGGTGATTGGTCTTCATTGTTATTCATTCTTTTGATTGATTGGCTCCTTTGGTGATTGTCTCATTCCTCTACACGGCGGTATAACACTCCATCCTTCCTGCGCATAGCTTGGCCCTTTAGTGTAGCTATTTTTGAGGGCAAGCAAGAGTCATGTCTAGTGGTTAGTGAGGCTCTTTAGTTAGTCTTTGAGAGCTCACTAATTTAGTGTAGTGACATAGCCTTTGAGTGCTTATAGACAATAGCAACTACAATTGTGGTAGGTGGCTTGCATTCTTAGTAAGCTAGCGCAACATTCGCTTTGCCTGATAGTTGTCTAACTGCTTTGCATAGTGTTTTTGTAGAAAATTTTATAGGCTATTCACCCCTTCTAGCCATTAGGACCTTTCAAGTGGTATCAGAGCCGTGGTCACCGTGATTTGAGGCTTAACAACCTTCGGTGTCAAAACGGCTCAAATCAAGAACACCAAGAAGCCACCCTAATTTGATGGCACAAATTATCCATATTGGAAGTCAAAGTTGACCACTCATATCAAGTCAATCAATAGAAGAGTGTGGAAGGTGATGGAGACCAAAATTGAGATAGCCGATCTGAAGAATCCCACCATGGCCGAAGAAGTGCTTCTCCAAAACAATGATATTGCTCTTAGTGCTATTCATGATGCTATTGATGAGAGAACATTAAGATGGCTCATGAAGCTTGGAAGAAGTTGGAAGAATCATTTGAGGGCACCAAGGCAATAAAGGGTGCAAAGGCATACATTCTCAAGGAGAAATTTGCTAGCTTCAATATGAAGGAAGATGAGAGTGTGTCAGACATGTTTCATCGGATGGAAGTGCTTGTCAATGATCTCAAAGCACTTGGTGAGAAGGTGGAGGACAAGGACTTCTCCCATAAGTTTTTGAGATGCTTACCCACAAGATTTGGCATGTTGGTCACCTTGCTAGTGAGGACCGGTTTTGACACAATGACACCAAACCAAATCTTGGGAGATATCATGACTGATGATGCTTATAGAGATGATGATGAGAAGGAAGAAAAGAACAAAGAGAAGAAGGATGAGAAGAACAAGAGTGGCATTCAAAGCCAGTTCATCATCTAGGGGCAAGGCCAAGTAAGATACATCAAGTGAAGTTGATGGTTCATGGGATGATGATGATGATGAGAAGATGGCTCTCTTTGTCAAGAGATTGGCAAGTTCATGGTCAAGAAGGGCAACCATGCTAGAAGGAAGAAGTCTTCATCTAAGAACAAGGAAGAATCAAGAAGGTGCTTCAAGTGTGGAAGCAAGGATCATCTTGTTGCTCAATGCCCATACAATAGCGATAATGATGATGATAAGAAGAGCAAGAAGAAGGACAAGAAGAAAAAAAAGAAAAGAAGGACAAGATGATCTTCAAGAAGAAGAAGAAGGGTGGTTCATATGTGGTCACTTAGGATAGTGATGCTTCCTCAAGTGATGATGATGAAAGTGATGGTGACAAGACCACCAAGAAGAAGGCTCTTGCAAGCATTCCCATAAATGAGAAGCCTTCTCTCTTCAACACTCCATCATGCTTCATGGCTAAGGCCACTAAGTTACAAACTTGTGACGATGGATGTGATGAGGAACATGATAATGAGTGTGAAAGTGAAAGTGACAATGATGATGAACCCACTAAAAATGAACTAATTGACATGTTAGAAGATGCTAAAGAACATTTTGACATTAAGAGAAGGGAATGCAAAGACTTGCGAAAGGAACTAAAAGCCCTTAAGCAAGCCTTTGATGAGCTCGATGCATCTTATGAGAGGCTAGAGGAAGCCCATGAGAAGCTTGGCAAGGCTCACAAGAAGCTTGAAAAAGCTCATTCCTCTCTACTTAATGAGCAAAATGAGAAGGAGCATGTTGTAACATGTGACAAAGGCTTAACTTGTGATATAATTGATGAATCATTTTATAAGCCTATCATTGTTGCTCCCACTAACCCTTCTTGTAGCACATCCACTTCTAGCTCATCTAGTAGTGTTGGTTTCACTTGTGATGCCTCACTAATGGTTGAGAATGAGACGCTCAAGAAGGAGGTAAACGAGCTCAATCACACCTTGGCTAAGGCCTATGGTAGTGAGGACCGCTTGTTTATGTGCTTGGGTAGCCAAAGAGCTTCTCTCTACAAAGAGGGATTGGGCTATACCCCCAAGAAAGGCAAGGCGGCCTTTGCTCCTCACAAGACTAGATTTGTGAAGAACAATGGTTGGTTTTGCACTAGTTGCAAGCAAGTTGGTCATGTAGAGCAAAAGTGCATGAAAAAGAAGTCTCAAGCCAATGTATCCTCAATTAAGCTTGATTCTTTCTTTGTGCTTACTAAGGGTACTAATGGTGTGAAGGCTAAGTTCATTGGTGCACCATGGATGGGCTCAAAGAAGAAAGCCATTTGGATGCCAAAGAGCTTAGTAACTAACCTTCAAGGACCCAAGCAAGTTTGGGTACCTAAAAAGAATTGATCTTCTTTTGTAGGTAAATTACAAAGTCAGAGGAAGCATTGGGTTCTTGATAGTGGGTGCACTCAACACATGACCGGTGATGCAAGAATGTTCAACTCAATCATTACCAATGGCAATGATTGTTATGATAGTATCACATTTGGTGACAATGGCAAAGGCAAGGTCAAAGGGCTTGGTAAGATTGCAATATCCAATGACATAAGCATTTCCAATGTGTTGCTAGTTGAGAGCTTGAACTTGAATTTGCTATCTGTGGCTGAATTGTGTGATCTTGGATTCACATGCATATTTGGGGTAGATGATGTAGAGATCATAAGTGTAGATGGCTCTAACTTGATCTTCAAAGGCTTTAGATATGAGAATCTATACTTGGTTGATTTCAATGCTAGTGAAGCTCATTTGTCAACATGCTTGTTCACTAAGTCTAGTATGGGTTTGTTATGGCATAGAAGGCTTGGTCATGTTGGAATGAAATAATTGAATAGATTAGTTAAGCATGACTTGGTCAGAGGCTTGAAAGAAGTTGTATTTGAGATGGATAAGCTTTGTAGCTCTTGTCAAGCCAAAAAACAAGTTGGAAACTCCCATCCTAAGAAAAGCATAATGAGCACTAGCAAGGTATTTGAGTTATTGCACATGGATTTGTTTGGGCCAATACAATACACTAGCATCGGTGGAAACAAATATGGCTTTGTGATAGTGGATGACTATACAAGATACACTTGGGTATTCTTTGTAGTGGACAAGAGTGATGTGTTTGCAACATTCAAATCATTTGTCAAGGGCATACACAATGAGTTTTAAACAACCATCAAGAGAGTTAGAAGTGACAATGGTAGTGAGTTCAAGAACATAAGAATTGATGAGTTGTGTGATGATTTTTGAATTAGACATCAATTCTCAGCCAAGTACACTCCACAATCAAATGACCTTGTTGAGAGGAAAAATAGAACCTTGATTGACATGGCAAGATCAATGTTGAGTGAGTACAATATGAGTCAATCCTTTTGGGCCGAAGCTATCAACATGGCTTGCTATTGTTGCAACCACCTCTATTGTCACCCATTGAAAGAGAAGACACTATATGAGCTCTTGAATGGTAGAAAGCCCAATATTGCATACTTTTGAGTCATTGGTTGCAAATGCTATATCTTGAAGAGAGGCACTAGATTGGGTAGGTTTGAGAAGAAGTGTGATGAAGGATTCTTACCTGGATACTCTACTACAAGCAAAGCATATAGAGTTTTGAATTTGGCAAGTGGTACTCTTGAGGAGGTACATGATGTTGAATTTGATGAAACCAAGGGTTCACAAGATGAGAATGAGAACTTAGAAGATGTTAGAAGCATTTAACTTTCAAATGCCATGAAGAACATGGATGTTGGTGAATTAAGGCCTAGACAAGTGAATGATGATGAAGATGATCAAGTGCAAGTGCTCTCTAACTCAAATGTGCAAATTGATACTAATCAAGCAAGTACAAGTGGCTCTCATGACAATGAACAAGATCAAGTGGCTAGTACATCATCTCAACCCAATGATTAAGCAAGTGCAAGCAATCAAGTTCTAATACTCCAACCAACCAATATTGCAAGAGATCATCCATTGGACACTATAATTGAAGATATTTTTAGAGGTGTACAAACAAGATCAAGATTAGCATCATTTTGTGAACACTTCTCATTTGTATCATCCATTGAATCAAAGAAGATAGAAGAAGCATTGAAGGATGTTGATTGGGTGAATGCTATGCATGAAGAATTGAATAACTTCACAAAAAATCAAGTATAGGAGTTAGTGGAAAAAACAAAAAACCGCAATGTGATTGGAACCAAATGGGTCTATAGAAACAAGCAAGATCAAGATAGGATAGTAGTAAGGAACAAAACAAGATTAGTAGCACAAGGATACACTCAAGTGGAAGGTCTTAACTTTGGAGAAACATATGCCCCAATTGCTAGATTGGAAGCAATTAGAATCTTGCTAGCCTATGCTTGTGCCCACAACATCAAGCTCTATCAAATGGATGTCAAGAGTGCATTTCTCAATGGCTACATCAATGAAGAAGTTTATGTTGAGCAACCTCCTAGTTTTAAAGATGATAAGAAGCCCGACCATGTGTACAAGTTGAAGAAGGTATTGTATGGATTGAAACAAGCACCTAGAGCATGGTATGAGAGGTTGAGGGACTTTCTCCTCTCTAAAGGATTCATAATGGGAAAGGTTGATACCACTCTTTTCACCAAGAAGATTGGAAATGACTTGTTTGTATTGTAAATCTATGTTGATGATATCATATTTGGATCAACCAATCAAGATTTTTGTGAAGAGTTTGGCAAGATGATGGCTAATGAGTTTGAGATGTCCATGATTGGAGAGTTGAGTTACTTCCTTGGACTTCAAATCAAGCAATTGAAGAATGGTACATTTGTGAGTCAAGGCAAGTACATCAAAGACATGCTCAAGAAGTTTGGCATGAATGAGAGCAAAGCCATAAGTACACCAATGGGAACAAATGGCAATTTGGATAGTGATGCAAGTGGCAACATGGTGGATCAAAAGTTGTATTGGTCTATGATTGAAAGCCTACTCTATGTGACCGCATCAAGGACGGATGTCATGTTTAGTGTGTGCATGTGTGCCAGATTTCAAGCCTCACCAAGAGAAAGTCATTTGAAGGCAATAAAGAGAATATTGAGGTACTTGAAGCATACACAAAATGTTGGTTTGTGATATGCCAAAGGAGCAAAGTTTGAGCTAGTTGGTTACTCCGACTCGGATTATGCGGGATACAAGGTTGAAAGGAAGAGCACATGGGGCACATGTCAATTGTTGGGAAGATCACTTGTTTCATGTTCATCAAATAAGCAAAATAGTGTTGCATTATCAACCGTCAAAGCCGAATACATATCCGCCGGTAGTTGTTGTGAACAAATTCTTTGGATGAAGGCCCACCTTGAATGACTTTGGAATCAAGTTTAAGAAAGTGCCATTGCTATGTGACAATGAGAGTGCAATCAAGCTAACCAACAATCCGGTTCAACATGCAAGAACAAAGCACATTGATGTCCACCACCATTTTATTAGAGATCATCAACAACAAGGGGACATTTGCATTGAGAGTGTAGGCACCGAAGATCAACTTGCCGACATATTCACTAAGCCAATGGATAAGAAAAGGTTTTGCAAACTAAGGAATGAGTTGAACATATTGGATTTCTCAAATATGTGTTGATGCACCCCCCACTTATTTGACATGCCTCTCCTTCAAGCAATCAAGGTAAAAGTTTATCGGCATGCATACATTTCTTGCTAAGGACATGTTTAGTGCATCTAGTCATTCATCATGTCTTATAGGCTCATTCATGAAAATCAAATGAATTTGATGCTTGTATGATACCACTATTGCTTCTATGCTTGATATGATCTAGTGGTAGCATATGACATGTTTGTGGGCTTGTGAACCTAGTGTTTGATCTAAAAAATGAGCTATAAGTGTTTAACTCAACATGGTACAAGATAACCCTTATTTGGAGGTGTGAAGAAGCTTGTCATTGGATCAAATCGAGTTAAATATATTTGGCAAGTGTTCTAGATTGGACCAAATTTAGAAAAATGATCCTCACCCCATTGATTGACATTGATAATCTTAACCCATCTAAAATTGAACTTTTCTGGTCATTGATGACAAAGGGGAAGAAATTGCACAAAGATAAGGTTAAATGACAAAGGGGGAGAACTTTGACATAGGGGGAGAGATATGAGAAAGTAAGGGGATCAATTAAAATTTTGAGCACACAAGTAGGGGGAGCAAGCTCATAAACTTGATTGGTGCATTTGGATGTCCATTTCATGTGTTTGCTTGCATGGCACAAGTTTTAAATTTAAAATTCCATGGTTGTGTGGTGTATGCTAGTTGTAGGTTTGAATGATGAAATGAAAAACTAGCATGCATAGGTTGAGTAACTAGACTTGTGTTTATATTATGAAAATTAGACCCTTGCTTCTAATGTTGATCTCATGGGGTATTCTCATTTTTGTGTATGTCTAGTTACTAATGGTGCTAAGGATGGTATATTTGGTGCACTCCAATTAGTATCACGCTTCAAAGGTCCATCTCTTAGACCTTAGCATCATTTGGTAGACATTATTCTCCCACAACTCAATTCCATGCATATGTGCAAGCTTTCAATCCAAACTCTTAGCACATATGTAGGGGAGCTATTGCTACCATTTGGGGTTCATGAAACTTGCCCATATCCTTTTACACATGGTAAATATGCTTAGGCAAGCAACATGAATTCAATTGAATTTCAATTCATATCTTTGTGAAAGGGTTGTCATCAATTACCAAAAAGGGGAAGCTTGAAAGCTCTAGTTTGGTTTTGGTGAATTGATGAAACCCTAAGTGCTAACCTAGTTTATCAAAGTGATCATGAGATAGGTAGCACTATTCCAAGTGATGGAGAAATGGTGAAGATCATGATGATGGTGTGGTGACCATGATGATCAAGTGCTTGGACTTGGAAAAGAAGAAAGAGAAAAACAAAAAGCTCAAGGCAAAGGTGAAACTTAATAGGAGCTTTTTGGTTTGGTGACCGAGACACTTAGCGAGTGTGATCACATTTAGGATAAATGCTCATACTATTAAGAGGGGCGCTCTTATCAGACAACTTGATTATCTAGTGCCAGACTGAGTGATGCTGATCACCCAGCGGGTATCATGACAGAGGAGAGTTCTGCTCGAAAGCGAGTGGCTTCATCGCCACTGAGGGGGCCGAACCCAAAATGTCCTTGCACTATCACCAATGGCGGCCAGGACGCCTCATGCGTGACTCTTGTTTCCCCCTCCCTAATTGGGTCCGAGGCTCCCACCTAGGGAGAAGGCGCTGAGGATGCGGCGGAGATGGGCACCGCATCCTGGGTAGATGGCGAGGTTTTCCGCCCTTCCTTGGATATGTTAGAGGGAGAGGGCCAAGATCTCCTCTAGCACTTATTCACCGACATGGTGGTTTGGCACCTTCATCCTCGGCACTTCGCCTCAGGATGGAGGGGCTACTGGTGGTCGCGGTGCAGAGGAGACCAGCGTCACCGACACTACCGGGGATGCTTCACTAGCCTCTCGTCCAGCGGTGTCAGCACCCACTTCCATGACCCTTTCCGCTGGGTCGCTCACAGAAAGGCAGATCATCCTACCACTCGTGGAATGCTGAAAGCTCTTATTTTGTTTTGGTGAATTGATGAAACCCTAAGTGCTAACCTATTTTATCAAAGTGATCATGATATAGGTAGAACTATTCCAAGTGATGGAACAATGGTGAAGATCATGATGATGGTGTGGTGACCATGATGATCAAGTGCTTGGACTTGGAAAAGAAGAAAGAGAAAAACAAAAAGCTCAAGGCAAAGGTGAAGCTTAATATGTGCTTTTTGGTTTGGTGATGAAGACACTTAGCGAGTGTGATCACATTTTGGATAGATGGTCATACTATTAAGAGGGGAGCTCCTATCGGACAACTCGATCATCTAGTGCCACTAGGTGTAGAAATACTTGCATTGCATTTTAGGCCTAGTGCACATTCGGTGAGAAGTGATTAACCTTTGAAAAATGTTTGTGAAAATGCTAACACACTTGCACATGATGGTGAAACACTTAGAGTGTTAGCACATTTGCAAAGGTGGTGGAAAAGGTGAAGAAAAGGAGGCATAGCCAGGCTTGTGTTGCTGCCCCGAGGGCACCGCCACCCTTGTGATAGGACCGGGAGAGAAGGCCAAGAGGGAGGTGTTCTGGGGGGGCACTGCCACCCCTTGTCTGGTGGCACCACCACCCCTAGGGTGGTGCCCACCTAGATGTGGTAGAGAAGGGCTATTGGTGGGGCTGGTACTGCTAGTTACATTGTACACCACCCTAGGTGCGACGGTGCACCACCGGGGGCACTGCCACCCCTATCCGGTGGCACCGCCCCTTTTCAACAGAGAGCGGGGGTTCTAGAATTGGGCACCGCCACGGTCACCGCCACCCTATGGCGGTGCACCACCCCATTTTTCTAGAGAGCGTGGTTTTTGGGGTATTTGTAACACCCGAGTGTTAAGCTTGCATATTGCGCTTGCATTACATGAGCATATGCACCTTTCATTCATACATGAGCATCATCACATGTTAATGCATTTGTTTGTTGTGTTTATTTCATGGAATGCTTACTTTATTTATGTATGTATGCCTTATGATCATGAGTGCTAATGCAAGTGATTGTTGTTTGGTCACTAAAACACCTTAGACACACTTAGGATGGAAAATGGAACCATGTTTGTATTCATGATCTAGCCCAATTATGCTTCTAAGTGTTGGTTTACTTTGAAATGCCTTTTTCATGATGCTAGTTTGACCAAAGTTGAACAATAGCTTAGGGAGCTTGCATGGCTGTGGGATCTTAATAAAAGTTGTAGCTTATCTTTTGTGGAATAAACTTTGTTTAAGGGCCAATAGCAAATTCAGTGCCTAATATGGTCAAATAGAGCTCAGAAAAACAACTTGATGTTGTTTTGTAACTTTGAAATTTTTTAAGTCTAAACCGATTTACAGTTTCCATTTACCCATCTTTGGCGATTTTTAGTTTGAAAACCAGTTTGAATTAGACCAAGCTCCTTTAAGAAATTTTGTAGTACTCGTGTAGCTCTACAAAGTGGTGAAAATGGTTTGCGAAAATTTATCACGGATTGGGAGATGTGGGCGCTCAAAGTCTAGGTTTCAGTCGGGTTCACCAGTCCTGAAAACGGCCTTTGCCGCGCGACATCGTGGCCGATCGGCGTAGGCCATGCACGATGCGTGCTGGCCATATGCTGGCGCCGGCCCACCCTACTGCACTAAAAGGGAGAGCACACGGCTCTCCACTCACCCTTGTGCTCACTCTCGCTCTCGCTTTCTCTATCGCCCACGCATAGCTCTAGAGCGGAGCAAAGTAGCAACAGCGTTGCCGCCGTGCCTTCGCTGGCCGAGCATGCCACCACCGCAGCACCATCGTTCGATTCATCTAGCACTAGCTCCACCGTGACCTACTCCACCTCCTTGAGCAGCTAGCATCACCATCCGAGCTCAGGTGAGGCCACATGGCCCCGCTGCCGTCGCCGCCACGGTCGTGGTGCACCACCGAGCTCGAGCTCGCCCGGGGCCGACCCCAACCAGTGCCTCTCCAACCTCCCTATCCCTTGGTTTGTCTTTGCCATAGGTCCTATAAGCTAGTGCCGCAGCTAGTTGAACCACTACCGCCTCATCGGCACCAGAACATGCATCCGCACCGTGCGCGTTCGCCATGGCCGCGAGCACGAGCTCGCCATGGCCAAACCTAACCGGTCCCCCTTCTCTCCCTCTTGTGCTCGTTTCCGCACCACCTTGAGCCCTAGTACCTTAACCCTAAGACGAGTGCATGTCATCGGTAGTCACCTCATTAGAATAGCAAGCATCGCTGTTGTGCACTGGGCGCCACCTAGCTCCGCGCACACGGCCGAACCTCACTGCCGCTCCATCGTGGCTCGATTCGAACCCTAGATCTCCGCTAGGTCACCACAAAGCTGTAGCCACACTCATCTGAGCTCGCCATGGCCGGATCATCGCCGCGCAGCGCCACCGAGCTACCATGGCTACCGTTGACCTAGCTCTGATGAGCCCCTTCGACGACTGACCCCTCCAGTCGATGTGCATGGTGATAGGGAGCACTCTGGTGCTCACCTCGTCACCGGAGACCTCGCCGTCGACGAGCTCTCGCCAGTCAAAACCGCACCCCTACGCTGTGCCTTTGACATGTGGGGCCTGTTGACCATGGGACCCAACTGTCAGCGCCTATGGGTGCATTGCACTAGGTGCGCATAGCGATTTCGGATTTTGAATGTTTTTTTTATTTGTTTTCAAAAATTGAATACAAATTTCAAAAATTCATATCTTGAGCTAGGAGTGTCCAAATTAAGTGAACCAAATTTTGTTGGATTCATCTTGATGAGTACTTCCTGTTAAAAATATGAAACTTGGTTTGTGCTACAGTTTTATACCCTGTTTAAATTATTTTATTTATTCCTATTAATCTTGAAAAATGCATAACTTAAGTTTGGGAGATGCTAAAAATGTGATCCCAATTTTTCTCATCTTGTTTTGTCATGCTGGAGCTAGGAAAAATGTTAAACCTACAGCTAACATGCTTGGAAAATGAATTCTTATTTTGGCTTAATTAAATGCTAGTTCTTGTGAAATTAATTGTGGTAGATTTATGTAACTTATGGGCATGAGATAATTTCTACAATGTTCTGGTATTATAAGGAATGTAAGAAAAAATAGTAAATCTATTGCTTAACACTTTTTACTATGCTAAGTATATTTGAGTGGCTAGAAAGCATGTAGCTTGTCATTTTTGTAGAGGTTGTTGTACTTATCCAAATGGCATGAAATTTTAACATCAGTCTCTTGCGAGCATGTGTGAGCAACTCTAAATTTTCTAGAATTTTATGTGCACTAGAAGTAGTAGTTTCAGTTTTAACCTAGCTATGCTTAGCAAATCAATAAATGTTTTAAGAAATTATTAGGGCTTAACCATTATACTTTTAATATGTTGGTGATGAATGAGACCTGTTGGCACAGTTGGTTGTAACCAATTTTGATTGGGTGTATGCAATTATATATATTGTGTGTGTGTGGGGGGGTACGACCCCTGATACCCATGGCAGACTACATGGGCTGCGCTGCCAGGGGCGGTCTAGCCCACAAGACGAAGACTTACGGTGCACGGTACTGCTCGGCGTGTACCGCAAGACGTCAAGGGCGATATCCTGAAGATGCTATGAGATCTGTTAGGATATGCTCGATCCCGTGATTCCCGTAATCTGTTATTACTTACCGGTTATCTCCTAGATCTAACCGACTTGTAACCCTACCCCTCGGCTATATAAGGCGGGTTGGGGACACCCTCAAAACACACGCAATATCATATGATAGCTAATACAAACTAACAGACCACAAGAGTAGGGTATTATGTCACGCAGACGGCCCGAACCTGTCTAACTCTTGTGTCTCTATTGACTTCTTGTTCTTAATTACGCGCACCTCTCCTGATCAATCTACCTTCGTGGAATACCCCTTGGAGGACTGCCGACTAGATTTCATTGATAGTTGGGGCGCCAGGTAGGGTTCGCATGCTATTTCCATGACAAACAAGATGATACATTTTGTAGGCTCTCCATCCTCTTTAAGGCCCGGCCAGATCTTTACGTTCGGATCGATCTCATAGGTCATCAATGCTGACAGAGACGGAGAGATCATCAAGCCGGTGCAGATCGATTCTGCGCCAACCACGCCAACACCTACAATAGTAGATCCGATCTTAGAACGACCTCCGAGGTCATCTTCACCAACAACTTGCCGCCTGCTCCCCTGCTACCCGAGGAAGCAGATCGGCAACGATGATCTGATTGCATCCATCGATCAGGATGGCCAGAAGCTCACTGACTGCCTCTCCCTCGTGGAATTAGCTCTGACCACTCTGGTTCAGCGCTGACCACCCTCCGATTCCAATCTATTGGAGGCCGATCAGGAAACTCTAGGGGTTACGGTCACCATCCATCAGGATGCCCTAAGGGAAAAATTCGCTGACCAGATGGTAGACATCTATCCTTTCGTTGACTCGATCACTGACCAGCTCTTGCCAACTGTCAATATGCTGCAAATCGGCCAACGTCTTGAAGAATCCCTCCACACTATCCTAGAGGAAAATCCAGACTCTAACTCCCAGGGCTCTATGGAGATTGTCACCAAAGCCGCCATCGTCCAGCCTCCTTTTCCACCCTTCCATGGAGGTGGGATTTTTAATGTCAGCATCGACAGCCCTCCGTGGGATGGAGAAACCGATGAGGACCGCACAACTCATGTCAACAGAAATGCCAACCGTGCGCAGCGCCGGGCAAACGAGGCCACCATTGTGTTAGCCGAGGCTGCTCGCGACGGAGAACAACTCAACTCACAAGGAAGGCCACACCCACTCCGTCGCAACCTTGATGATGAATTCATCCATGTTGATGGCCATGATGTCTACAAGACCCCAAGCACCAACTTGGTCATGGCCGCTAATGAGCTCGCTCGGCTCGAACAAACACCAGAGGTCGCCAAGGTCACCGCAATGCTTAAAGCTGCGCACTGCTAGGTCAACGAGATCCGCTAGGATCAGGGACCTTCCTACTCAACAAGCTCAAATCGCCAATCCACCGCACCAAGATCCAATCACCGCCCCAGCAGAAGCCATTTCATCGACCAACATCGTGATGATGGACAACGCCTCCAGGGGGAGCTAGGGGGAACCATGTCAACTACCCTCGCCAACTCAACTAAGAAGTCGATCAAGATGTCCGAGCACACATCAACAACCTTTGGGATGCACGATGTCATATCGATGGGCACCGTTTCTCTCGGCAAGAGGAGGAAGTACGCCGGCGTCAAGAATACGAGCAAGAATTCGGTAATCCGGATGCAGCCCTACAGCCACTTAACGCTGGCAATGCCGCCGATCACGATGATGACAATCTTGAAGGGCCCCGAGCATTCATGAGAGCACTCCAAACACTGCAGTGGCCCCATGGTTTCAAAATCACTGGGGTCGAGCCCTACGACGGGTGAATGAACCCCAACAGTGGCAACAAGCTTATGCCACCGCTGTGCATGCCACCGGGGGAGATACCGGTGTCATGGCGAACTATCTTCCCATCATGCTCATGCTGACCTAAATGAACTGGCTCACAAGGCTCACCCCAGATTCCATCGAATCTTGGAAACAATTGAAGAAGGTCTTCACCAATAATTACATGGCTACGTGTACTCGACCGGGCACCAAGCACAATTTGAATCGTATTTATTAGAAACCATCTAAGCTTCTCCGTAGCTACATCAGATGATTTTCTGAGATGAGGAATTCTATTCCCAATATCACGAAAGCAGAAGTCATCACCGCCTTTGTCAGAGGACTCCATCACCACGACGTCCGCTCCAAATTCAATTGTAAGCCACCAAAGGGGATTGGCGAGATGATCATGACCGCCGATCAATACGCCAACGTTGAAGAGGCTGAAGTTCGCTTCAACGAGGATGCGGGCACTCACCGCCCAACTCACCACAGCGACGAGCACCCCGATGAACGACACCATAGTGACCACCGCTACGACGACCGCGGCCAACATCAGGACATACTGTGCTGAGATCAGGAAACTCGAAGGAAAGTTTTACGGTATCGAGTACCACCATGTGGTACGAGACCAAAATTAGCTCACCAACCACCTATCTAAGATAGGCTCTTCTTGCACCATGATTCTGCCTGGGGTCTTCGTTCAAGACCTCTCTACGCCATCTATTAAGGAAGAGAAGGAAGTCCAAGAAATCCCCCCCCCCCGCTGAGCAGTTGGTACTTGCAGTACCTTCGCCAACCATAGATTGGAGGGAATAGTTTATCAAGTACCTAACCAGCGCCGACAAGACCAAAACTGAACGTCTCATTCGTCACAGCAAGCATTACGTGCTGGTAGATGGGAAGTTGATGAGGAAGAGCACCAAGGAAGGGATACTATAGAAATGCATCACCCAAGAAGAGGGAGTGAAATTACTTCTTGAAATTCACTCTGGCTCCTGTGGCAATCACGCGGCCTCCAGAAACCTGGTCGGCAAAGATTTCATGATGTTTTTGTCGCCATAATTTGTCTCAATTATTTCTCCACTCTAGTTTAATCTCCAATTATGATTACCAGCTCCAAGCTACTTAACAAACTCCAACAATTATAAATGATCTCCATAAATGCTTTGCCCCGTTTCTCCATACTAAAATATCTTTAAGATATTCCACCAACCATCGAGCAGCACATGTTCCGCTCTGTGTTCTTAGGAGAAAACCTTGTCTTCGATCTCTCCCTACACGTGCTACGGGCTCCAGCGCTCTGCATTATGGGTGGTCGGCTGGGGTCCCTCGATCACGTCTGTTCCCCCTACACGTGCATGGGCTCTAGCGCTCGACGTTATAGGATACAGGCCAGCTAAGGCCAAGAGCCCAGTAATGAACTAACTGCTCGGACGCTACTTATAACATGTATAAACGCGTTAGGGTTAACAACATGTCTCTTTTTCACCACAAACGCCAACAAGCTGCTTAAACACGCATACGGCGTCTACTTACAACATTTATACAAATACATAAATGTTTGCTCAGGCCCTCGTGCATCTAACTCCCTTTCCAGTTGTCCCATAAAGGTTCCTCCCCACTCAGGTTATTGAGCTTGGCCGTCACTGTCTACCTCGCCAAATAGATCGACATCGCTGACCAGCCTCTTCGCTGTGTCCTCCACCTCATCTTTCAGCTGCTCCTCTTTCATCGCACTCGTCCCTCTAGTGAATCTGGCCTCTATCGCTCAAAGATTGATCACAGGGTAGTGGGACCGGACCACCTCCAGGGCATGCATCACGACGGAGACAGCGACGTATCAGTTGAAGCCTTTGAAGCTCTCCCATGCCGCCTTGCACCTGTCAATGATGGCGTTCGGATAGGGCGGCCTATCGCCGGGCTAAGGAGCTACCTCCATATCGATACCGTCGAGCACCGGCCTGACTTCGGCCACCACGGCATCAAATTTTCCCCTCTGGATTTTTGCCTCCAGCTCCAGCACGTCGAACTACGCCCTGGTTTTTTGATGGTATTCTGTAGACACCAAAAGGATTTGTCAAATGAAGAAATCATATCAGCAACACCCCAACCATGAACGACTCACCTTCTAGATCCTCGACTAGTTTCTCCGCTCACCTAGATGTTTCTCCTGGAGTTGACCGATGACCTGATGCAACCAGCCGACCTCTACATTTTGCTCTACAAACGTAACGGTCAACAGCAACATCAAGACTGTTCAGCAATGCAGAACAAATTCACCGATCCACAATACCTTTCTTCTATTCGAAGATGCTTTTCAGCTGCTCGGAGACGGACTTCAACTGCTCGAATAAGATGCCCTTTTGGTACTCTAGGTCCTTGGCATTTGATTCAGCAAGATCCCGTTCACACTGGGCCCTCTAGATGTTGTTCTCCATCAGTTTGATCACCTCCCTCAGTTTCTTGTTCTCCTCGGCGAGGGGCTCCATCCTTTTGATCAACTTCTGTCATTGTTCAGCAGTCCGCGCTATGCCCTGCAAAGCAACAAGATTATAAAAGATCATAGTCTCCAATGCCAAAGATGGACACCACTGACGCAACACAAACCTCAATTTGCTTCATAGCCATGCAAAGGGTGGACCGTAGCCTCTTCACCTCCCTGGTGGTGTCCTCCTCTTCTACGACCACAACTTCCTACCCTCGCTTATGGAAGATGTGGATGGTTTGAGATCGTGGTCCATCACGCCTAATCTCCTAGACCTCGTCCTCTTCCACCACAGCCGGTGGCGCTCCTTGGGGGCTCAGTGTCCTCATGGAGCGATCGACCATGCCCTACGACATCTCAGGGTGCACCGCTTGCTCCTCCGACGCTGCCGACCTCTACGCGCCCTATTCCGGCATAGCTCCGGTAGCTCCCGCTTCCACCTTTAAAGACTCTGTGGCTCTCGCTGCTGCTTCTGGCATCTCCATCGAATCGCCTGTCATTGTCGCCGACCGCTCTCCACCTCCAACTCCATCAGCAGCGGTGGTTGAATCCTCCACAAACCGATGAGCACCCAGGGACTCTAGGACGGAGTCTGTCCGCAATGTCTCCGCACTGGGACCAGCCCCTGGCTGCTCGCCAATCTGGCCTGAAGGATTCAGATCCTCCACGCGCCCTGTTCTGCATCAGATTAGCTCATCGATCACCGCAACCATAAAAATCGGATAGCTACCGATCCCAAGGAAAAGATACTTACACATTAGCTTCCCAATGAATGGTTCTGAACCGGTGATGCCTCCCTAAGCACCTAGGCACTGCTCTAGGGTCAACCCGCGTGTCCTGGGTAGAGGTCTTGCGCCCCCCCCCCCGCTGTCGGCGTCTTCTCCGCCTGCTGCTTAGGGACTCCTTCCCCTCCCTTTGATTGCACCTCCGCCCGTGTGTTGTGCGATGATGTTTTAGTGCTTGGAGGGTGATGAGGACATGACACCCATGCATATGACCATGTTTGGCACATGGTATTGAGGGGTAGGGGGCCAGCAAGGGTGTCCAAGTCAAGAAGGAGGCCCAAGGCTAATTCGGTTCGAGTCCCTGAGGTGGAGGCCCAAAGCAACTCAAGTTCGAGCCCGAGGTGGAGGCCCAAAGCAACTCAAGTTCGAGCCCGTCTTGGAGTCCAGGAGCAGCACATACTAAAAACGACGCCTAGGTCGCATACGGTGTCCGTTTTGGGCGTTCTTTATATGGATGGAAAGATAATTTCATGGAGCTTCCAATGGAACCGGTCCCACCTTAAAATTCAATGGGAGTCAATGGGAATCTTCAAAACAAGTGGACGTCCAACAGAATGATTTCGAGTCTGCCTCGGCCTTCAGGACCAGTCTGCCTTAAACTGGTCACCCAGGACGCATCTAGACTCCGTTTTTGACGATCCACATATGGTTGGAAAGATAATTTGATAAGGAAGCCAATCCGAGTGGTCTCATGTCAAAATCCCTTCAGAATCAACAGGAATCATTGAAACAAATCAGCGTCCAGAATCTGCCAGGGTGCTGCGACACCGTCTTTTGGTCCGTTGGACCGTGTATCATGTTTGGGCCCATTAGGGGGCGCGTCCAGGGTAGGCGACGACCCTTAGACCTTTATAATCATACACCGCTGCCATCATTAGGGTTTGGGTTTTGCTTAGATTATTCTATCAAGAACAATTTCGCCGTTCATCGGTTTGTGAGACCCCAACTCGTGAGATTAATCATTCATCTGCAATTTGGTTGCTTTCTTTCTTGTTCTTGCTTATGTTCTTTGTTGACTCCCATTGAATTTTAAGGTGGGACTGGTTCCATTGGAAGCTCCATGAAATTATCTTTCCATCCATATAAAGAACGCCCAAAATGGACACCGTATGCGACCTGGTCGTCGTTTTTAGTATGTGCTGCTCCTGGACTTCGAGATGGGCTCGATCTTGAGTTGCTTTGGGCCTCCACCTCGGGGACTCGAACCAAATTAGCCTCGAGCCTCCTTCTTGACTTGGACACCCTTGCTGGCCCCCTACCCCTCCATACCATGTGCCAAACATGGTTGTATGCATGGGTGTCATGTCCTCATCAGAGGGGGGGTTACTGGAGCCCCGTCGTCGTCTGACCACTCGAATATCTCCGCACTCTACGTCCGAGTGGTCCAATCGACACCAAATGAGATGCCGACTGGCTTGCGGGGAGCTACATCCGCCGTTCTTCTTTTCTTTTAGGCTGGCTCATCTTTCGCCGCCCTTTTCTCTTGAACTTTCTCTGATATCAGGGGGGACTTTCCTTTTGACCAGCACCTTCACCTCCGTATTCAGATGAGGTGCCGACGGCACCTTCCTCTGGCTAAGTGGTTGGCCTAGCGTCCACTGCCTCTGGCCAATCTCTCCTCGGCATTCCCGAGAAGTACATCGCCCATTCCTGCAATGGATCTTTCCACAATTGAATTAGTCCACTGCTTGGCGTCAGCACAGGATAAAAAAGCGCCAGGAACAATAGTCGAGATTTTTACCTGAGGAGGTGAGTTCATGGAGTTGAAGGGTTTCGGGTGCCTTGGCACGGTGTATGACACATTTGGAGCGAATAGTTTAGCGGCCTGGTGTAGCACAGCCTCCTTCGTCAATCTCTCCATCCTCTCCTAGGTGCCATCAGTATCTCCTTTGAAGTCAAAACCTGGATGAGCCCTCTCCTTGCAGGGTTGGATGTGGCACAGTATGAAGTTCACCGCCACCATCACTCCACTCGCCTTCATGCCCCTCATTAGTTTGAGGAGCTCCTTCACTTGTTTCATATCAGCACTGGTCGGTTTCTCCGACCAGCTCCATTGATTCTCCGGAATCTAGTCGACATCGCATCGGATGGCAGAATCAGTTTGCTTCATATAGAACCACCTGGCATTCCACCCCTTCAGAGAGGTATTCAGTGGCATGGGAATGTATTCGCTCACCATCCCATTGTGGAGCTGTAGATACACACCACCGACAACTTTGGAACCGCCCCTCCTTTCTTCTTGAGCTAGAAAAAGTGTCGAAAGAGATTAAAATGGGGAAGAATGCCAAGATAAACCTCGCAGAAGTGGATAAACATAGAAATGTGTAAAATAATGTTCGAATGAAGATTACATAAGCTCACTCCCCAATACTCCAATAGATCCTGCAAGAAAGGATGTACATGCATTGGATACAACGAGTTCGTCGGTGTGTGGCATCGGATAGGGCTCACTGTCGGCCGGACACCATCCTACGGTGACAAGATCTGGAAGAATGCCCACCTCCACCATCTTGTTGAGCTTTGTCTCCCCCATGAGTGATGGTACCCATTCCTTATCATGGCTCGCCCTGGCGGCCGCCTTCTTCGCGTTACCACCTCCCCTCTTCGCCGGCATCCCTCTGATCTAGATCGGCACTGGTTCCTTTATGCAAGCTTTTGAGCCCTAGCGGTGGAGTGCGTGTGAATATGAATGGGGGAGTGCGAAGGCGAGGAGGAAGATGAAGTGACAGAGTGGCAAAGGTGGGAGTGCAGAGTGCAGTGGCGCAATTATAAAGACACCCACCCAACTTTTTGCATTCAAGGGTTTTTAGGAAACCACACCATGCTGATTTGCGCCCTTCTGAATTCTCCAAAGCGGTGAAATGGGCTGTTATTTGGGTTTCCGCGCAATTACGGCCGATATCGCTCATTTTTTGACGCACCTCAGTAGTGCACACCGAATATTCGCCGACCACTCCGCAATACCATCAAGGCTCAGTAATTTCTACTGTACAGTCATTACTCTAGTTTTTTCTCCACAATTTGAGTAATCGACACTTCTTGATTTATCCGAGATTTTCACTTGTGGCTCAGGGACTATGTCATCATTGTGATTCAGTTTCTCACCATACTAGGGACTTTTTTTTGGTTACTATTGTTTCTGACCCTGGCACCATGTGACCACGTCACCTACTGTCAGGCTCGGGGACTAAGTGGGCAAACTTCACCTTGCGGTGAATGTGTGCTTTTCATTTTAGGGCTCAGCCCATGGATTGGTTGCCTGTTTGGCTGGTCTTTTGTCTTTCTTCTACTTTCTAGACCCTGGCACCATGTGACCACGTCACCTACTATCAGGCTCTGGGACTAAGTGGGCACACTTCACCTTGCGGTGAGTGTGTTTTCTTTAATCTATTCATTGGAAGACTCCGTGCCTTCAGAAGTTAAAGGAGATTATCTCCCTTTCTCGTGGTCGGACTCTAAGTGGGAACACTTGGTTCACAGCGAGGAAATTTTCAATTTTGAACTTGAGCTCCTTACATCCTTCTGGCAAGCCTTACTTGGGTAAGCCTATGCTTGGCCGGATAGTTAAGCTGACCAGTTACGATCCATGACTGCTCGATGACTCATTAGGGTGGTTGGACTATGAGTCTAACTGCTCAGCTTTGTTTACACCCGCTTGGATAAGCTCGAGACGGCGTTACACAGCGGATACAAGGCGCTTAGGGACTAGATGTGGGGGGTACGACCTCGGATACCCATGGCAGACTACATGGGTTGCGCTGCAAGGGGCGGTCCAGCCCACAAGATGAAGACTTATGGTGCACGGTACTGCTCGGCGTGTACCGCAAGACGTCAAGGGCGATATCCTGAAGATGCTATGAGATCTGTTAGGATATGCTCGATCCCGTGATTCCTGTAATCTGTTATTACTTACAGGTTATCTCCTAGATCTAACCAACTTGTAACCCTACCCCTAGCTATATAAGGTGGGAGAGGACCCCCTCAAAACACATGCAATATCATACGATAGCCAATACAAACCAACAGACCATAGGAGTAGGGTATTACGTCTCGCAGGTGGCCCGAACCTGTCTAACTCTTGTGTCTCTATTGCCTTCTTGTTCTTGATTACGCGCACCTCTATCGATCAATCTACCTTCGTGGGATACCCCTCGGAGGACTGTCGACCAGATTTCATCGACATATATATATATTTATTGCTCTATAATTCAATTGCATCTAGTTCTTGAATTGTTTGCTTTGTATGAGCATGATGCTTGTTGAATTAGATGATTAGGCTAATTCAGAAAAGTTGCTAGTTGTAGGTAATAGACATCTTAATGATGATGAGCAACTCTATCTTAGGTTGCTAAAACATGGTGAACGTATGTTTCTTGTACTAAAGAAGAGATATACACCTACTCTGTAAAAGTAAAGTTAATCTTGTCATCACCATGGTACCTTGTTGTTAAGTATGTGTACGTTTATACATTTCATCATATCCTACCATCCATATCATCACCTATGCAATCTTGTATCTTATTGCATGCTCATGCATAAAGGATCGCCGGAGGGAATAACACTGTTGGAATTCGAGGCAGTGGAAGAAGAGGACCAAGAGGCACCACAGCAAGTAGCTCCAGAAAGTGAAGAGCAGGCCCTAGAAGAATTATCGGAGTGCCCAGATCATAGGCCAACATCCTTTCTGAAAGGCAAGCCTTGGAGCATTCTAAGCCTCCTATGTTTTTTATAAATATCACTTGAGTCCTTTTATGTTTGATGCATTAGGTTATAAGAGTTGATTGGAAACACTTGATGCATAGAACTACCTTGTCCAGAAATATACCTTGAACCCTATGTAGGTCCAGGATGGAACATATGCTTAGCCATGCTTAGCTCGGTAGAAGTTGGGTGATTTCCTATCACCTACGAGATATAGGTGGATACCGGAGCACGGTTGGCTATATTTGCTATCATGGAAAATAACCATGGGGTGTTATCTAAGTGGAGACCAGGCGGGATTTTATATACAAATGGTGTTGGGTTAGCTATGTTGATCCCGTCTGTGTCAATTAAGGACCGTACCATTGTTGGCACTTCTATCGAGATTGAACGCATGCCTCTCACTGTGGGGGATATGACCCCCGGTATCCACAAGACAAGACATGGGCCGCACCATCAGAGGTGGCCCAGCCCACAAGATCAAGGCGTGCATGACACTGGTCGACGTGCACTGCAAGATATTATATAGTACCAAATAGGATACTTTCCTTGTAACCCTACCTATCTAAATCGCTGTCTCTGCGCCTTGTGTCACCATCCGGTTCCTATCACGCGCACTTCCACCGATCAATCTACCTTCGTGGGATACCCCATGGAGGACTACCGAGCATCTTTTGTCGACAGTTGGCGCCCACCGTGGGGCTATGTGTGCTAATCCCATGAAGAACTAGATGGGAATTCTCTTCATCGACATCGTCCGTGATGACTCGGGCATCCGACGGTGATTTAAGGAGTCAAGTGGCGGCCACAACGATCGGTGCCAGTAGGAGTTCATGTTAGATGCGATCTGTTCATTGGCCAATGCATGACATAGCCCGGTGCTGTCACGCTTTCTGAGGTCAGAAGCTAGCACCTGGATCTCGGCGGCAGTACTGTACCAAATAGTACATGCACAAGAATTAACTGGCCGGATAACTCGTTCCGACCGTGAAGTCGAGTAGCTCAACTCAGGCCAGACCCCGTTCTGTAAAAGTGCACACTCTGGATGGTAGTAAGGATGTGCAGGGAGCCAAACATGAGCCCAAGGGCAGGCTAGGCCTAAACGTCCTGGCAGCTAGTTGTCCTTGATTGTGCGGTGCTGATCAAACCCACGACAAGTGCACCTGAGTTGTACCAAAGGTGACATAAGGCTACCGTGGCTGGTGGGCCTAGGTTTGTGTTAGGAATACTGCCCAGCTGGTTGCAACCGATTCGAATCGTCGTCTCTCCTGGATAGTGAGAAACAGGACTAGCTCCAACATCATAGTAACTAGACTATGGAATTTAATGGTTATGATAAACTTGAAATGTTATACCAGCTATGGTTATTATTGTTATGCAACATAATTATATATCACATGTTTGGCACATGTTAGATGGAAATCTAGAGATGAATAGCTACAATTAACTTGGGACCGAATTATAAAATGTATAGCTCAACTAGTGGCTTTTATGCAAAATGTTGTCAAGCTAGCTCCACTTATAAAGCCTTGCATGATCCTTGGTGTCACTTTATTTTTGGTTTATGACGGGTAAATCTAGCTGAGTACCTTCTTGTACTCAGGGTTTATTTCCCACTTGTTGCAGATGGTACTGTATACCATGGGTACTGCAAGAATTGCTTCTCTCCCGCCATGGATGAGGAGTAAGGCCACGGGCAAGGCTCTTCTATGTTGTCTTACCTATGATGCTTTTGTTGGACTCGATCACAAACTGGCATGTATTTGAACAAGGGTGTGATGTTAGTTTTAAAACTATATTGCTTCCGCTACTATATTTGAACTTGAGTTGTAATAACTCTTTTCGTACTCTGAGGTATGTTGAACTACTTGTGAACCTATGTAACATGTGGCTTGTATGTTGAATCATGTATGATCTTGGTTGTATGTTGGATTATTCGAGATCCTTCATGATACTTGATGGACTACCAGGTTTATATGGGCTCAAGTATGACAGTGCTATCGCCTCGGTGGTTGCCATTGTACTTGTGCTCTTATAAATTGGTCGGTTCTGCCACAATGTTGGCCGGGGTGGCACCACCACCCCCTGTCCGGTGCCACCATTGCCTGTCCGGTGCCCCAACGGCTAGTGAACGTTGGATGACTGTTGGAGGGGCACCGCCACCCCATGTCCGGTGCCACACCGACATGTCTGGTGACCCCGCAGAAACTGATTCAAAGGGGTAACGGCTCTATTTGCTTGTGGGCTTATAAATAGAGCTAGTGGCCAGCCTTGGCCACTCTCTTGGCACTTCTAACAACTGCATACACCCTTTGAGAGCTGAGCACACCACTCTACTCACTTGCACACTTGATTTCATCATCTCGAGTGAGATTAAAGAGCCTCTAGTGCATTGCTTAGTGTTCTAGCATCTTGTGGCACTAGTTGGGCAATTTAGGCTGGTGGAGTTCTTGTTACTCTTGGTGTTAGCTGACACCTAGATGGCCTAGTGATTAGTGAATCGTTGAGCGGCTATTGGTGATTATTGCCAGCTCTGATCATCGACATTGTGAGGGGTTCTTGTGCCTTCCCCGTGGGAGATCACGAAAGGCAACTCTAGTGGATTACACGTGGCTTGTGTGATCCTCATCTTGTGATGGTTATGCAGCACCCTATTGAGGGTTTGGCATGTGATGCCAATTAGTGCGTGAACCTCCAAGTGAGTGAATTGCCACAAAGAGGACTAGCTTGCCGGCAAGCAAGTAAACCTCGGTAAAAAAATCATTATGTCATCATTTGATTTCGAGGTGATTGGTCTTCATTGGTATTCATTCTTGTGATTGATTGGATCCTTTGGTGATTGGCTCATTCCTCTACATAGCAGTATAACACTCCATCCTTCCTGTGCATTTACATTTCTTAGTGTAGCTTGGCCCTTTAGTGTAGCTAGTTTTGAGGGCAAGCAAGAGTCGTGTCTAGTGGTTAGTGAGGCTCTTTAGTTAGTCTTTGAGAGCTCACTAATTTAGTGTAGTGACATAGCATTTGAGTGCTTATAGACAATAGCAACTAGAATTGTGGTAGGTGGCTTGCATTCTTAGTAGGCTAGAGCAACATTCACTTCACCTCATATTTGTCTAACCGCTTTGCATAGTGTTGTTGTAGAAATTTTTATAGGCTATTCACCCCCTCTAGCCATTAGGACCTTTCAAACGCTCCACTAGGTATGCCGTCCTTCAATTTCTTTCTCACCATGCTTGTTGGTGATATTCGGTTGTCTAATTTTCATCAATATTCGTGATGTAGAGAGCCCCTCCTAGGGTCCTCAGTCCTGAGACCTTTAGGGAGTGGTACGCACCCTCTTGTGTAAATGGAGTCGTTGGGCAACATCGCTGCCTATTGATGGTCATTAACACCCATCATAAACCATCAATATAACTTGTATAAATGCATGGAAATAATCACCAAGATAGGTTTAGGGATTTAAAATGGCAAATTCCACGAGTTTTGGTGAATCGGTGTTTTCAGCAGGGTTTATCTAGAAAACCGGCAAGGGGGACTTATTCATCAAAGCAAATCATGTTTATCCGTAATGAAACTGACGTGGGAAGACTCTAGAACACTCCGGAAGGCAACTCACCGAAGCAGACCATAGGTGGATCACATGTGGGGTTGGCCGGCCTAGTGGCCTCACATGTCAACCTCCCTTCGTTACGTTAGTTCTCCACCACCTCCTAGATTGCATCTCCACCGTTCTTTCAAGTTGGCTTGATCCAAGGGTCCATAATTGATGCTCCTGCCTATATATAGCAGCCCCTACCCCTCTCTCTGGAGGCATCCCTAAAACCCTAATTCATATCCCTCATTCAGATCAACACACACCAGGAGGATTAGGTCTAGAACTCTCCAATGTAGTAGATTAGTAGCTTGAGAATGAGGGTCGAGTTGGGCTCATGCTCAAGTTTTGGATCTAGTCTTGGAGGCTCGGCAAAGCCTTATATCTTCACTTCTACATCTTGTAAGACTTATTATCAATTTATCATATTCTTATCTACATGGCTATGCTTACTTTGAATATATATCTTGCTTAGTTATGGTTATCATTACTTTTATGTGCGGGTTCAAAGAGCGCTTAGTCTGCTAGTTTACCGGTTAGGCTAAGTAGCTGAGTCTCATGTAAGCATGGTGCTTATACGATGCTCTGCCTATGAGTACACCCTGTTCTCTGGTTGGGTGGTAGCAGCGGGAGGTGACAGCCCCGTCTATCCTTTGTAGTCCACTTCGAATTAAGCAGGTTCTTCAATTGTAGGACCATAGTCGCGTCAGTAGAGTTATCTATTGTGGGTGCTCTACCATCTAAGCGGTGTCCCGAAGTGCACAAGAGTAGAGTTAGTCTTAGCTATAGTCGGGTATATATATATACTTTGATCCTATAATAAGAATATCATAGGAATCTACCTCACCCTTTGTTCTCCTGAGTTAACTAGTTTACATTATCTTAGTGATCTATCCCCTGAGTGTCATTATACATAAATTCCTATCATTACATTTACCCCTTGCTCTAGCTATGCTAGTATGTTGACTGATAGATATTACTTTGTTACCCAATAAATCTTTACTCCATTGTTTCCCTGTGGTAAAATATAAATAACAATACATGGAATACTCTCAGTAAAATGCTACAATGGTATTCTAAGCACTTGCAGAATCCTTCATATTCTATTTGCGTTAATAAATACCAACAAGCATTTTTGACACCGTTGCCGGGGAAACAATTGACATAAAATTTAGATCATTAACATACCACTAGCTTTAGTAGGATTACCCTTGTTCTGTTGAATTGTGGAATAAGACAGGACAACAGATGTCGTTTTGACCTTCCAGCAAGCTTCCACAAGCAAAGAAGAAACATTGAAGAACCCTAGGGTGCCTGAACATTCAAGATCCATCAACATTGGAACCCTGCCGTCTCACAGGTTTGTATACACATATATATTATTCTAACCATGTGTAGATTGGATAAAAAGGTCGACGTCACAAGAATTCAAATCACATCTCATGTGATGAATACACACACTACGATTGGTGTGGTCGCCCAACTGGGCGCAGAGGCCTAGCGTCAGATGACCGACAAAGTGGCGGTCTAGGCGCTGGTGAGCCTTCTAGTCTTCTAGCTCCATCATGTCTGTTTGACTCTTATTGCAATCGTCTGATCGCCCTTCTTTTCTATAGGGGCTAATGAAGATTTCAATGGAGAAATCTCGATTCTTGCCCCTAGCCTATCAGGAGGTGGGAGGTGCCACCGACCGTGGCCATCTGGACGCAGCGGAGGCCGAGGTGTAATGTTTGTGTGGGGAATTGGAGGCCTTCCAGAGGTCAAGGGAGGAGCTGACCCACCGGGAGGCACAGGCTCGGTCCCAAATCGAGGCTCTAACATCCTAGATGGCTGATCTCAAGGACATGATGGCTGTCCAAGAGATGGAGCTCATCTCGGCTGGCGCTACTCGGGATGTGGCCGAGCAGGGGTGTCATCACCTCGAAGCTGAGTGCCAGAAGCTACGCTCCACTTGAAGTGGTGAGTCCTATGTTATTCTGCGTTGCATCTCTGTTCTGTTGTCGTGTCTGGTCGTGAACCATCTATCTCCTTTTAGGGTTGCATGCGAGGGCGCTCTCAAATTAGGATGAGAAGGTGGCTACGAACTAGAGGGCGCTAGATATGGACAACTAGCTGGTAGTGCTGACCACCTCCATATGGGTTCTTTGCAACATCATGCTCGGCGTCGGCCGAGGGAGTGCCTAGCTGGTGCCTCGCCTTGATGAGGCTTGTCTCCAAGGGGGTTCGTCGGGGCGCTCTCGTCGCCTTGACATCGGTTGGCTCGCATTATGGTGGTGTCGACTTTGACGCCGTTGGACGAGGATGTGCATTGGAGCGGTCCGAGAGTGACATCATCACCATAGGTAGTGCTGCTGCTCGAGGCGCGAAGGCCATCATGAGTAGAGTGCCGGCCGCCACCGTTCGTCTCTAGTTCACGACTTCCGATGCATGAGGGTCCTGTAGTGTAATCGTCTAGTATTTTGGATATGACCTTTCTCTAATGGACAAATATGGATTCTGTGTGGATGGTGCGTGGTTGGCGCATTCATTTTGCCATTTTGCTCTTTTTTTCTTTTCTTTTAATTCAAATTGGAATGTGCTTCGTCTCCCCTAGCTTGGTGCTTGTGGGTGCGTGTTTTAACCTGGGGCCTAGCTGCGGGGCTAATAGGTGCATGATCTTTAGAGCGATGAGGCATTGAGGGTAGGTTGCAGATCTGGTACAATGTGAGAAGAAAGCAGTCGAGCAGCGGAATTCCAAGATTTCTTTCCTTTAGCTCCTTTTGCCTTGTTCAAGCGAGTTCCCCCTCTCCTCTCAGGCCATGCGAGCGAGAAATCGAGGCGTGGGTCACCGACTCGCTACGGCGAGAGATGCAATTGGAAGGTGTTGGAAGTGGATCGGTCGCTGGGACGATGGCAAACAGTGCTGCACCGTGGGTTGTGCGTATGTACCTATGTGTGTAGCCCCCGTGAGTGAGTCGTGTTCGGCCATGAGCGCGAGTCCGATCGAGTCACTCGGGAGTTGAGCGCTACTAGGATGCAGGGTACGAGCATCATACTATCTGGTTTGCTCTACGAGTCGGCCCTGAGTTTCTATGACTATTGGAGGGATTGCATGTGTATCTGGATGTGTTTAGGAATAGGTTAAGGTCAAGGTGGACGTGACTAACCATTGTATCGAGAGCTATCACGGGACTAGTCGCCATTGTTCGGGGCGCGGCGAGCCCCCGAGCGTCTGCTCGTGACGAAGTCGTTGCGGTCTCCAGGCCACGGCCTGATGAGAGCGCTTCTTCAGTGCTTGGGACGGTTGCAGCTAGCACGGATAGACCTCTTAGATAGCTTTGGGTTGACCCTTACTGGCTCGATGTCCTCGGATGGGCTTGCAAGCCCCTGAGGGTGACTTCTTCGAGTTTGGCCCACTGTGGCTTCTGACTAGGAGGGCTGGTGCGCTCTAATGCTTGAGGCTTCGTGGTGCGACGGTGTCGCTGTCGTTGTGTCCCCGCCTCTAGGTACGGTTGCCGCTCTCGATGAGGAACTGACACAACTTGTCGCTGTGGAAGTGGGATCTGAATGCAACACGGTTCGGTCCGCTCGACGCGGCACATGGTGCGCTCAGGGATCCGGCTTCCTCGGATGCGCGCACCTCCGAGCGATAGCTAATAGTGCGCCAAGGTTTGATGGGTGGTTTGTCCGCCAACTAGGTCTAGGCTCTGGTTCTGGACTTAGCCTTTCGAGGCGTGGCGTCGGGTGACCACCTGACCACTAACGTCATCGCCACGTGGCGGTAGGTGGTTTCATCGTTCGCACATGCCCTGACATGCTATGCTCTGCTAGTTGTGGAGACGCTGCTCGGAGCGTGGCTCTACCGTCAGACCCAGGCTTCCCACACGGTTGGCCTGGACGGGGTAGAAGCTGGTGATGGGTGTTGACCCATTAGTGTGGAAAACCTCATGGTTCCCCAAAAGGATGTGGTCGGTTGGGGCCATTCCCTAGGTGAGTTCGTCACGAGCCATGGTCTTCTGGCTCCCTGGATGGAACACTTGGCCATGATTAGTGACGAGAGAGGGTACTGGCCCTCCTATGTAGGTGAACTCTAGGATGCTGCTGGCAGTGGCAGTTCCGAGAGTGCATCCGTCGTAGACCACGGGGTCTAGATTCCTGAAGCGAAGGTCTGGGATGTAGCTGCAGGCGGACGTGGGTGCTGGCCCTTCGACACTAGTGAACTCATAGTTTTCGCGGTGGATTTGGCCACCGTGGGCCATTCCACCAGCGAGTCCACCGACTGCGAGGAGCCATCGCTTCCTTCTCAACAATCGAGAGTGCGTGACTGTCCCCTACCAGGCACGCCAACTGTCAATGTTTCATAAACCGGACTAGTAAACTTATACGATTGCTGTGCTGCTCTAGGAAGACGATGGTAGCATCTAAAAGACATGAGGATTTATACTGGTTCAGACCAAAGCTCTACGTCCAGTCTTAGGGATATGATCAAGTGTGTGTTCCTCGCTTGAATGCTCTGAAGTTCTTACAATGGGGATTGCAAGAATGGTGGAAGAGGTAGGAGACCTAAAGCTAGAAGACGGGCTACCCAAAGGGAAGCTTCAGGAGCCCTTCTACATTGTAAGAATGAGTGAAATGAGAGTTGGATCCCCAATTGGGTGCCCTGGCTGCCCTTATATAGAGTTTGGGGCCAGAGTGTATACAAAAAAGAAGGTTCTTCCGACCGAATGGGTCGTGAGCCTGAGGGAGGTCCTAGCTAACTTGGCTTGCAAGTTATGCCATCTTGTGGAGTACGTCTGGGAGTGGTTGTCGTCATGGTCTTGTGGCCATGTTGTGGCATGGTGTGACAGTGGTGCTACTGTTTCAGACGCTTGTTTTAAATATTTCATTTATTTTCTTTTTTATGGTGCAACTGTTGCATCTGGATGTTTCAAAAGTAGATCGGGTGTTGCACATGGAATGCGCGTGGGAAACGGCTAGTGGCACGAACGACGATCGGGATGGCGTGGGAGACGTCCGGGGCAGTGCGGGCCCACTGCTGCTACGCTCCCTCGTGAGCCTGACGCGCTATGCGCTCATTTACTGCCTCTGCGCGGCAGCGCTCGGACGTCAGTAAGTCTGTCTTTTATTATCTAGAGACATACAAAACCTGGTTTAAAAAGAGAGAGATCGAGAGTGGAGTTTTGAAAACTCCAAAAAATCCTATGGTTTTTAACAAAACCATGGTTTTGGAAACTACGTTGCATGTTATGTCTAAGCACCCAGCTAGCATTTTTAGAAAAACATAGTTTTTGCAAAACCGTATTATTATCCAGTATTAATATTCCAAAATAGTTTGTATCCAAAATGTGGAGCCTTATGGTAAGAATGACGCCGGCAGCACCATCAACATTCCCCTATCCTCAATTTGAAAGATAGATTGAGTTGAATTTAGAATCTCATTATATTTGGAATGGACGCACACAATTTGAAGAGCGGTTCCAATAATGCACATAGTTTGAAGTGTGGCTCTAATGCAACGTCTGCAAATAACCAATGCAACGTATGCAAATAACCATTCGAGACACTCAAATATTCCTAAAGTTGCGGGCACTAGAATTTAAATCCTGATATACATATGAATCATATCGCCACCACACCCAAAAAATGATTCATAGATTAAGATGACTCCAACAAAAGAGCTATCCATGTTGTGTAATCTATATTTGAGTATTTTAGAAGAAAAAAAAGGGTCCAACAGCTATTGTATCTAGCTTTTCAAAATAGCAAGTCATCTATCCCAAAGTTCTCGCACGCTAGATATAGCTCACATGTGTCGCTAGCCATCCACCTCGCGGTAATGGTAAGGCTGTTGGAGTTTTCTGTTTTTTGCTGCGGTTTCTATTTAGAGGTTGGCTAAACTATGGGTTTAGTCATCTATTTTTATCAACTCTCTTGGAGTTGCTCTAAGTCTCATTATATTTGGAATGAAAGCACACAATTTGAAGTGCGGCTCCAATAATGCACATAGTTTGAAGTGTGGCTCAAATGCAACGTCTGCAAATAACCACTGCAACGTCTGCAAATAACCATTCGAGACACTCAAATATTCCTAAAATTGTGGGCACCAGAATTTGAATCTTGATATCTTATCTTATCTTACTATTACTAATTAGAGGCCCTAACGGAGGCTCCACGTTAATCTCACCAGACGTACTAAGAAAAAAAGATAAATTCTAGAAATTCTCACAATAATTAGAAACATCTAGCCATCAATCCAATAGACTCTAACAACAATAGCCATTAGATCTATTTTGTTTTTCTAAAAAATTACCCACAATTGCCATTGTAAAAACTAACATTAAATGTCCCCTTGAATACACCCACCTATGCGGTTGCAAAAATCTCAAATAAGCATCTAATAAATAAAAACGATCTGATTCTGTTATTATGAAGAAAACCTCGTGATATATGCATGCATCCAAATCACCATACGAATAGCCTAGTACACCATGTCCAAACACCGATGCAGGAGCAGCGGCGTGCCCCCTCCCCATCCTCGTGGGTGTCCTGCGGCCGGAGGAGATTCACCACCCAACAGGCGCATGCACTCAGAACCAAACCCTAGCCCGGATGCTGGCGGCGCCCGGCCGAGCGACGGCGTCCGTTTCACGGGCCAAACCATGTAGAAGTGGCAGTCCATCTGCTTTGTTGCCTGATCTCCTGTTTAGTTTGCAATCTGTTTGTTGTTTGATATTCTATATTTTATTCCAGATCATCGACGTGCTGACCCAGAAACGCATTCCGCGGTTGAACCTACAGTCCTCCATCAGCTAGGACGTGGATGGAGTCATCAATCCGGGCCTCCGTCATCAACAATTAAACCACGTAGACATGCACGGACCTAGGATGAGGATCAGTACCAACCTGCACGTATAATAATATGCTCTCTTGATCACCCTGTCCTATACCTAACGACAACGACAAGTAGTGTCGGGGTTATAACCACCGGGTGTCTCAAGGCACCGATTAGTCAGTGGGCTACGCGGCCCACAATATATCAGCGAGCAAAGGCACAAACGACCGAGGCCTAGCTGATCCAAGAAAACCGGACCAAACGCTAAGGCAGAGGCTGGCCACGACCTCTCCACCGTCTCGACCCCTGAGAGGAACGGAGAGAGGTCGAGCATAGCCAGGCACGCCCGTCCTGACAAGGATAGGCATGCCACTCTAACCCCGCAAAGGCCGAGGGGACAGCGGTCACCACGATCCGATCAGACGTCATCCCTGTGCCACGCAGCACAGACAAGACAACACCGCCCAAGGCGGTGACGACCGGTACGATAACCACTGGCTAGATACGGCCCGACAAGATGCATGTACGACTCCACCCACTACGGGATGGGATCTACGACAAAGGCCTTGACTTAGAGGCCATCCAACCTGGTGGAAGCCACGACCCCAATGATCAGGATCGTGGCCCTCAGTCCCTCAAACTAACAAGGCGATTGATGATCCAGGGGCGGCTACCATTCTTGTACCCCCCCCATTATAAGAACTTTAGAGCATTCAAGCGAGGAACACACACTCGATCATCTATGAGACTGGACATAGGGCTCCGGCCAGAACCAGTATAAATCCTCGTGTCTTTAGGATGCTACCATCGTCTTCTTAGAGCAGTGCGGCAATCGTATAAATTTACTAGTCCGGTTTATAAAACACCGATAGTTAGCGCGCCAGGTAGGGGACAGTCGCGCACTCTTGATTGTTGAGAAGGAAGCGATGGCATCTCGCACTGTCGGTGGACTCGCTGGTGGAATGGCCCACGGTGGCCACATCTGCTGTGAAAACTATGAGTTCACTGGCGTCGGAGGGCCAGCGCCCGTGTCCCCCTTCAGCCGCACCACAGACCTCCTATTTGGGAATCTGGACCCCGTGGTCTACGACGGACACACTCTCAGAACTGCCCTCGGCGGCGGCATCCCAAAGCTCACCTACATAGGAGGCTAGCACCCTCACTCTTCACCATCGGCGAGCACGCTCATGGAACGACCCACGGTGGCCGCATCCAAGAGCTTATCACGACGGAAGGGCCGGCACCCTCCCATGCTCAAGATCATGGCCAGGTCCTCCGTACTAGAGGCCAGGACCCCTTGGTCCACGGCGGGCAGACTCGCGGAACAGCTTTCGACAGCCACGCCAGGGAACCTGTCACAACAAGACGACCGATGCCGTTCATCGGCGAGCCATCTATGGACAAGTTGTGGCGAAAGAAGATTCCAGTGGGGAGGGAGATCAGCGTGACTGTGACTCAAGCCTAGGCTGCCCTGCCTTATCTGAAATGGTTGAAAGCAGCGATCACCTTCCATAGGTTCGATCACGCCAACCACATTCAGTCGTCGGGACGGTTCCCCCTCGTCGTCAGCACAACAGTCGGTGAAACACACCTCACGAAAGTACTGATGGACGGGGGGAGCAGACTCAATGTCCTATACTTACGGACATATGATGCTATGGGCCTCTCTAGGGCGGCGATACAGCCAACAAGTGCCCCCATCTATGGGGTTGTACCCAGAGCATGAGCTTCTCCTCTCAGGCAGATTACCCAGCCCACCACATTCGGAGGACGAACTAACTTTCATACAGAGACGCTCAACTTCGAGGTAATAGACCTCCCTAGCACTTAACAAGCCATTTTAGGCTAGCCATGCTACACAAAGTTCATGGTCATTCCTAACTACGCTTACCTCAAGCTTAAACTCCCTAGTCCTCAGGGAACCATCACGGTAAGCGGCGACCTGCACTAGGCGCACTCCTGCAAGGAGGAAAACCTTAGCATCACAGTAGCAGCGAGACAAGCCTCAAGCTATGAACTATCTAGGCTACCGTGATTGAGGTCATGCCTGAATCCAGCACGAGGAAGCAATCCACGGGAACCTTTAAGCCAATAGAGGACACCAAGGCGATGCAGATCGACCCCGAAGACACCAGCAAAACCATTCGAATTGGGCGCGACCTTTCCAACCAGCAAGAGCGCTAGCTCATCGACTTCCTGCTCCACAATCGGGACATATTCGCATGGAAACCTTCCGACATGTCAGGAATCCCGAGGCAGGTCACCAAGCATAGCCTCGATATCTTGCCCGGAGCCAAACCGATCAAACAGCACCTACCGCTTCGACGACGAAAGGCGGAAGGCCATTGGAGAAGAGATCGCCAGGCTCCTAGCGGCAGGATTCATCAAGGAAGTCTTCCACCCTGAATGGATCGCTAACCCTGTCCTAGTTTGGAAGAAGAACAGGACCTAGAGGATGTGCATGGACTACACTAACCTGAACAAGGCATGCCCAAAGGTACCCTACCCACTATCGCGAATCGATTAGTTAGTTGACTCGACCACGGGTTGCGAAAGCCTTTGCTTCCTAGACGCATATTCAAGGTATCATCAAATCACAATGAAGGAGGCTGACCAGCTCGCAACCTCCTTCATCGCCCCTTTTAGCACCTACTGCTACATCACCATGCCCTTTGGACTCAAGAACGCGGGAGCCACCTACCAAAGATGCATGAATCGTTGCCTCGGTGAGCTCGTCGGGGAAATCGTGGAAGTCTACATCACGACATCATTGTGAAGTCTAGGAAAGCTGACCAGCTAGTTAGCAATCTGGAGGCCATCTTCACTAGTCATAAAGAATTCAGGATCAAGCTCAACCTCGAAAAATGCGTATTTAGGGTCCCCAAGGGAAAGCTCCTCGGACTCATCATTTTCGAGCGAGGCATCAAAGCTAACTTGAAGAAGATCACGGTGATCGAGAATCTGGGCCCCATCACGAACCTGAAGGGAGTCCAAAAGCTCATGGGATGCTTGGCCTCTCTTAGCCGCTTCATCTCATGGCTAGGGGAGCATGGCATGCCACTATACAGGCTCCTGAAAAAGGCCTATCAGTTTACGTAGATGGCCGAAGTGCAAGAGGCCTTCGAGAAGCTCAAGGCATTCCTAGCAACAACCCCAACACTGGTATCGCCCAAGAAGGGAGAATCGCTCCTCCTCTACATCGCTACGACCACTCAGGTGGTGAGCGTGGCACTCATCATCGAGCGGGAAGAGAGCGGGCACTCCCACAAGATCTAGAGGCTAGTATACTTCATTAGTGAGGTCATCTCGGATACTAAGGTGCGTTACCCGCAAATCTAGAAACTAATCTACACCATCCTCATTGCCAAACGAAAGCTATTGCATTACTTTGAGGGACAAGCCATCGTGGTCGTGGCGTCCACTCCACTCGGCGATGTGATCCAAAACCATGATGCCTCTAGCCACATGGCCAAATGGGCAACCGAGCTCGTGGGTTGCCACATCACATACGTCCCAAGAACAGCGATCAAATCGCAAGTCCTCGCGGACTTCATCACTGAATGGACCAAAGTACAGATGCCCCCACCTCTGACCTACCAATAATACTGGATGTTGTATTTTGATGGGTCGCTCATGGCCATGGGACCAGGGGCCAGGGGCATCCTAATCTCCCTGATAGGAGAGCGCATGGAGTACGCCATCCGACTCCACTTCTGAGCCACCAACAACATCGCAGAATATGAAGCCCTCATCCATGGCCTTAGGATTGCCTCCAAGCTTGGCACCCACTGCCTCTTCATCAGAGGAGACTAAGAGCTAGTCGTCAGCCAGGTCATGAAAGAAACGTCATGTCATGATAGCAAGATGGCGGCTTACTGTGACAAGGTCTAGAAGCTTGAAGAAAGATTCGACGAGCTGGAACTCCACATCCTCAGACGAGATAACCTAGCCACCAACACCCTAGCTAAGATCGCATCAAGTCAGGGACCTACCCTACCAGGAGTGTTCATCAACAACGCGCACGAACCATCAATGCGAGCTCCTCGATCGCACGACCAAATGGCGGGCGTGGCCGGCAAGGCGGAGCCTGCCCTGATGGACAAATACCACTGCGAACCGGAGGCTACGGGCCCTCCTGGCCTAATGGCGATCCGTTGAATGGTGATGGACACCAGGATAGACTAGACCGCGCCCTTCATAGAATACTTAACATGGGGGAATTTACCTGATGACCTAACAAAGGCGCGGCGCCTAGCAAGGCGCTGCAAATCCTACATGATCATAGGAAACATCCTTTACAAGCACAACACCTCAGGAATTCTCCAGAGGTGCATCTCACAAGAAGAGGGGCAGCGACTCCTGCGAGAGGCCCACACGGGAATCTATGGACATCATGCGGCACCTAGAATGCTAGTTGGGAAGTTTTTTCGACAAGGCTTTTACTAGCTCACAACGGTTGTGGACGCTCAACAAATCGTATGAAGCTGTGAAGGATGTCAATTCTACGCACGACAAACACACTTACTCGCATAAGAGCTGCAAACCATCCCATTAACATGGCCTTTCGTGACCTGGGGGCTCAACCTGCTCGAACCCTTCAAGAAAGCACCTAGGGGCTAGACTCACCTTCTGGTAACGATCGACAAATTCACCAAGTGGATCAAAGCTAAACCCATAACAAGAGTAAGATCTGAAGACGCGTGGAATTCTTCCTCGACATTGTATACATATTTAGAGTCCCAAACTCCATAATCACTGACAATAGCACACTCTTCACTAGGAAGAAGTTCCTCCGATTCTGCGACAACTACGGCATTCGAGTCGACTGGGCCTCCGTCGCCCACCCACGAACCAATGGCCAAGTGGAGCATGCGAATGCCATGATACTTCAGGCCCTCAAACCCCGCATCTTCGACAGGCTCAACAAGTTTGTGGGCCGATGGGCGGAGGGGGTACCGACCATGCTATGGGGCTTGAGAACGACTCCGAACTGGTTTCACACCATTCTTCATGGTGTACAGCACTGAAGTCGTCCTACCGACTGACCTCGACTATGGAGCACCTCGAGTCCTAGCATACGACGAAGCCAAAGAAGTGAAGGATCGGCAAGATGCACTTGACCAATTAGATGAAGCCCATGATACAGCACTCCTCCGCTCCACGAAGTACCAGCAAGCGCTGCGGAAGTGCCACAACAAGAATGTCCGAGAGCGAGCATTCTAGGTTGGTGACCTTGCCTTGCGATGGATCCAAACCACCAAGGACGTGCACATGCTGATGCTACCCTAGGAAGCACCCTTCATCATCACCAAGGTCATCCGCCCGGGATCCTATCGGCTCATGAACGATGCGGGTGAGATCCACACCAACTCCTGGAACATTGAACAACTATGTAGATTTTATCCCTAGCCCTTCCTTCCAAACATATATTGTAACACCCTAGTGTTAAGCATTGCATTTGGTTCTTGCATTTCATGAGCACAAGCGTCATCCAAGCATCCATGAGCATGAGCATATGGAATTTCATCTTATTCTTACATATTATCACATGTGATGTTGATTATATACATGCATATGCTTGTGACAATGTGTGACCAATGCAAGAGATGGTTGTGAGGTCACAAAAACACCTTAGACACATCTAGGATGGTAAATGGAACAATGTTTGTATTCATGACATGGGCGACGGCGATCACGGCTCTGCTCGGTGAGCTAGCGAGAGGGAGAGAGCAGAGCAAGAGAGTGAGAATGAGCGAGCGCAGCGGCTTCGCCTCCAAAGTAGCAATCAAATGTTGTTTAGGGACTTAGAAATTTTGCTAAGTCTAGAGCTGGTTTTCCGTTTCAAAGTAGCACACCTTGGAGCATTGTAGTTTGAAAACCATGGCAAATTAGAGGAAGCATTCTAAAGCAAAGTTAGAGAGAACTTGTAGCTCTACATTTCCTATTAAAGGGTTTTTCATCAACTCGAGCTTGTTTGGGAGTTACATGTGCTTGAAGTTGCTCCGTCAGTTGGCCGACGCCGGCCTGAAACCGAGCAGCAGCAGCGCAGCAGTAGCCGACCGGCGCCAGGCCACGTGCGCCATGTGGCGGCTGTTCACCGGCGTTGGCCCGGCCGGTCAAGCCAGCAGGGGGAGAAAAGGAATGCGAAGCCGCTATGCTCGCTTATTCTCACTCTCTCACTCTGCTCTCTCCCTCTCGCTAGCTCGCCGAGCGGAGTCATGCTCGCTGTCGCTGCCGCACACCACCGCCGCACTCACGCGCCACCACAACCGGAGATCCAATCCATCATGTGCATAGCCTCGCCGTGAGCTATTGGGGTTATATGTAATCTACTGTAATTTTCTAAGAATTTATTGAGCACTGAAAATATTTATCCTCTAAATCACCCTATTATATAAGGAAAATTAATAAATGAATATAAATAAACTATTTGGGCTTAACCATGATGTTTTCTAAGGTGCTTGTGATGCATATGATCTGTTGATATTAGTAGTGCGCTCAGAAATAATTGGTTATAGGCAACTACTTAATTATGGCTCTATAATTCAATTGGACGACTGCATGTATAATTTCTGTTGTCATGGTGTTTTCATAATGAAGATGAAGTTTGCTGTGAGCCTTGTTAATCACAAAGTTGTAGATAAGTTACTCATATTGCTTGTCCTAAAATTTTATGGTCATAGGCCTAATGGTTTAAGAGTTATAGCTGTTAGAAGTCTGCTGTCAGATTTGCTTATCCTCTAGATAGATCTGGAAGATTGAATTGTTTAACCTAGATAGCTACTAAATCACCTTATTATGATTAAAATAGAGTTATAGGAAATTTCATAAGATTTCTAGAAAGTCCACAACCATAGTGTTTGGATGCGTACAACTCCAATTATGGTCAAAACAAGTAGCTACTGTCCTGCAGCCCAGAAAATGCTAGATAGGTGTTTGTTTCATTACTACAGAGGAGATATGCACCTACTCAGTAAAAGAAAGTTAATCTTGTTATCACCCTAATACCTTGTTGTTAAGAATATTTATGTTTATGCATCATATCATATCATCCATGTCATTACCTGTGCATTCTTGTATCTTATTTTGCGTTCATGCATATAGGATCGCCAGAAGAAATCACACTCTTGGAGTTTGAGGCAGAGGAGGAGGAGAATCAGGAGGCACCACAGCAGGTAGCCCCCAAAAGCGAGGAGCAGGCTTCTAAGGAATTACCGGAGTGCCCCGATCATAGGCCTACCTCCTTTCTAAAAGGCAAGCCCCGGAGCATTCTACGCCTCCTATATTTTTACAAATATCACTTGAGTCCTTTATGTTTGATGCATTAGGTTATAAGAGTTGGTTGGAAACACTTGATGCATAGAACTACCTTGTCCAGAAATATACCTTGAACCCTATGTAGGTCCAGGATCGAACATATGCTTAGCCATGCTTAGACCGGTAGAAGTCGGGTGATTTCCTATCACCTGCGAGATATAGGTGGATACCGGAGCTCGGTGGCTATATTTGCTATCGTGGAAAATAACCATGGAATGTTATCTAAGTGGAGACCGGGCGGGATCTTATATGCACATGGTGTGGGTTGGCTATGTTGATCCCGTTTGTGTCGATTAAGGAGCGTACTGTTGTTGGCGCTTCTGTCGAGATTGAACGCATGCCTCTCACTTAGCTGGCCGGATAACTCGTTCCGACCGCGAAGCCGAGTAACTCAACTCAGGCCGAGCCTCGTTCTATTAGAGTGTGCACTCTGGATGGTTGTAAAGATGTGCGGGGAGCCAGATGTGAGCCCAAGGGCAGGCCAGGCCTGAACGTCCTGGCAGCAGGTTGTCCCTGGTTGTGCAGTGCTGATCGAACCCGCGAAATATGGACCTGAGTTGTACCAAAGGTGACCCAACGTGACCCCGATGGGGGAAGTGTGGGTTTGTCTTAGGAATAACTGCCCAGCTGGTTGCAACCAATTTGAATCGTCGTCTCTCCCGGATAGTGAGAAACTTGACTAGTCCCAGCATCGTAGTAATTGGACTATGGAATTTGATGGTTATATTGGACATGGGAATGCTACACTGGCTATGGTTATTATTGTGATGCTACATAATGATATATCACATGTTTAGCACAGGTTAGTTGTTAATCTAGAGGTGAATAGCTATAATCAACTTGATACCCGAATTATAAAATGTATAGTTGAACTAGTGGCTTTTTATGCAAAATATTGTCAAGCTAGCTCCACTTATAAAGCCTTGTATGATCCTTGGAGTCACATTATTTTTGGTTTATGATGGGTAAGTCTAGCTCAGTACCTTCTTGTACTCAGGGTTTATTTCCCCACTTGTTGCAGATAATATAGCCTATCATGGATATTGTAAGAACTGCTTCTGTCCCGCCATGGACGAGGAGTAGGTCATAGGCAAGGCGCTTCTATATATCTAATCTATGATGCTTTTGTGGGATGTGATCACAAACTGGCAAGTATTTGAACAATGGTGTGAGATGTTAGTTTCAAAACTACCTTTGCTTCCGCTACTACTACTACTTTTTTTGAACTTGGGTTGTAATAACTTTGAATTGTACTCCGATGGATGGTAATGTAATTGTGAACTCAATTTAATAGGTGGCATGTATGTTGAATCATGTATGATCTTGGTTGTATGTTGGCGATGAATTGAGACCCTTCATGGTACTCGACGGACTACCGGGTTTATATGGGCTCAAGTATGACAGTGCGATCGTTTTGGTGGTTGCCATTGTACTTGTGCTCTTATAAATTGGTCGGTTCTGTCACAGCTGGCATCGGAGCAAGATTTAACTTTATTTGCCACATGTGTATTTAAAACAAAGGTTTTTGTTTTCCAAAACTAGTTTTTGGCAACTTATAGTTATATATATAGGTGTTCAAATCTGAAATTTGAATCTAAAGTGTGCCAGTGACCATTTCCCTTATGCCCAGTTAAGGATTTCAGGTGGCTAAATAAGTACTAACATGGGGGTTTTTATTTTCGTCGTCCATACGATGTGCTATTGTATGGATGCCATTCACTTGAGTTGTAATGTATGGATCAAATGCCTCTACGCCCAAGGTAAGATGATGAGTGGCATGACCGCAAGATGTGAGGGTGCGATCTAAGGGGAGAGGTAGTTTTGATACTAAAGTGTATATATGTCGCATATATATATATACACACGGAGGTATTTAATTGTGGGTTAGCTTTGATATGACTATATATGCATATTTATATGTGTGTATAGGACGTATTTACTTTCGGGTAGCTTTGATACGGAAGTATATATATGGGTGTATATATATATGGAAGTATTTAGCTTGCAACCTAGAGCCCAGATGTTCATTTCTACAGATATAATTGTGGGACTAGGATGAAATAAAATTCTTATGTAGGTACACTAACAGTGAAACGTGTAGCCCGACTAGTTACGTTATTTATGAGAGAACGTATGTATGCCACTAGAGGTTTCAATTTTCCTAAGTTTGTGAGGACGTATGGAACGTGCATGCATCATGATAAATCATTCATTACATACTTGCATTGTTCCTCCCCTTATAAGTTCTTATTCGATTAAGTAACTCTTTTCTATTATAACATTGTTCTCATGAGAGTTGCACCATTTTTGCTACAGATGGCAGCCTATTACCCACCAGAAGGGAACGAGGCATTCTTGGGTATCTTTGACACACCTGCCTTGCTCTGGAGAGTGTTGCACTTTGTGGGGTACATAGAGCCGCCCCAATACTTTTGGACTCAGAGGCATGTACAGGAGGAACCATGGTTTGGGGTGCAAGTGTCCATACTAGCTTGTACACAGGCACCGCAGTACTAGGGCTAGAAAGTAGAGTCTGAGGGAAGAACCCCTTGGGAAGGCGCTCAAGTGGTAGCCTTTGAGATCTTGAGCACACTTTGTCAGCAGCATGGTGATTCACTCACCAACAGTGCAGTGGGATCTATTCCTCAGGTGGATCCAGCTATGGCAGTTTGGAGGCAGCATGACTGCGTTTCTATGGTGTGGGACCGTGATGAGCGGGCACAGAGCTCAAGTCCTGCTATGAGTGCCATGTTCACTATCATGCAGATGTTTTATGCTCGAGAAGACGCCTGCTATGTCTGGCAAGAGTCTTATAACATCTGTGTGAACAAGCTCATGGAACCTAGGGAAGTACAGTAAAGGCTGAAGAAGTGTGTGCGTAAGCACAAGAAGATAGCTAGGGAGGCTCTTTGGGACACTGATGATGCTCATACAGCGTTGGGAGCCCTCTAGACTCAGATGGAGAATGCTGTTGCAGATAGGAACGCAGCACAGGCAGAGACATAGGCCGCTCATGCTCAGAGGGTGCAGGCCATCCAGCAGAGGGATGAGGCCTACCGTCTTATAGAGGCTAGAGAGGAGGCTAGGACTAGGACTATGGTTCTAGCTAGGCGGCTGGAGAATGACTACCGTCGGAGGGAGACGGAGTACCGGCGTTAGATTCAGGAGCACCAGAACACCATTGCGGAGCTTCAGCGTGATGTTCATCGCCTCAACAACATCATTAATCCTATTCCTCCCCCAGTATCCGTGGAAGAAGACGAGAAAGATCTGAAAATGTTCATGGAAGATGACGGTTGGGAAGAGGAAGAACAACTTGTGCCTGTGGACAATGACGAGGCAAATGCTATGTCCGGTGTTGACAGTGACCACTCCGAGGCATAACTCAGCTATAGTGCTTAGCTAAATGCGATAGCTCCTTATCTTTTTTGATCTTTTATGTAATGGACATGTGATTTAAGTTTCGATCTTCAGATGTATCGTTAATGTAATATTGGAACCTTGCATATTGGTCCACTATGGGTTAAAATCTAATGAAATTCTAGTTTGGTTTTACTGGTAAAATGTGACATGCATGTGAACGTATTGTAAGTACGATAAGTGATCAAATTGGTGATGTCATGTTGTGAGAATGAATTATTGTGCCTCTATGTTATTGTATGAATTTAGATTCTCTCCAGTAAATTCAGTTTGGCATGATTACACAATTCTTCTGCAATTTCTTGACATCAGCCAATAATCACTTATTGTTGCAATTTTGTAGACGACTCGCACTCGCGCTGGGGCATGTACCAGCTAAGGTGGCAATGATGGTGACCTACCACCACCACTGCCACCCTCCATGAATGAGTTTTTCGTGTAATTCTTGGGGAATCAGTGAGCAATGGAAGAAACACTACACCTCATTGCGCAGAATACTGCCCGTGCCCGCCAGCAAAATCAGGGGCTAGAACCCAATCAATACAGTACATTCATGGACTTTCTGGAGACTAAGCCTCCTATCTTTAAAGAGGTAGAAGAACCGCTCTAGGCTAATGAGTGGTTGAACACTATTGACCAGAAGTTCCGTCTATTGGGGGTCACCGAAATGATGAAGGCCGAGTATGCATCGCATCAACTGCAGGGGCCTACAGGTATCTGGTGGACTCATTATTTGTCTGCCTTACCTACTAGAGCAAATGTTACCTAGGAGCAATTCAAGACAGCTTTTAGGGTGCATCATATACCCTCGGGGCTGATGCAGACGAAGGTCGCTGAGTTTGTGAAGCTGACACAGGGGACAAAGACTCTCACTGAGTATATGCATGCATTCAACAACTTGTCCAGATATGCACCAGCATTCATGGATACAAAAGAGAAAAAGATAGAAAGCTTCAAGAGAGGCCTTGGCACCAAGTTGATGAAAACCATGGCCAACTCTAGGTGTGCTACATATAATGAATTTGTTAGTGATGCCCTCACGCAAGAGAACTAGAACAACTTACATGTGGCAGCAAAAGGTCGCAAGCGAGCCACTGAGGCAGGTGCCTCAGGCTCATCTCAGTCAAGGGCTTCCATGGTAGCAAGGCCACAATTCCATCCCCCAGCACCTAAGTTTAGGCCTCCCCAGAACAACACCCAGTCTAGCCGACCTCAGAAGGTATTTTGCAAGGCATTCGCCATTGCCATGCCCAAGGGAAACATAGGGCAAGGAAGCTCAGTAGGACCAAGAAACAACCAGCCGTGGTTCAACTGCAATCAGATAGGTCACTGGGCCAAAGAGTGCCCCTATCCTAAAAAGGGCAATAATCAAAACCAGGGTAACCAAAAGCAAGCCAATCCTAAAGCATGTCCTAGGTATGTGCATTATACAGCTATGGACGAAATCCTTGCGGGAGAAGTTATTACCGCTGGTATGTTTCTTGTAAACAAACACCCCACAATTATTTTATTTGATTCTGGAACTTCACATTCATTTATGAGTCAGACTTTTGCATCTAAGCATGATCAGAAAATAATTGAGGTAGACAAGGGTGGCTATAGTATATGTTCAGCGGGGGCTACTATCTCTACAAACCAATTAGTTAGAGATGTGCTGATCTCCATACAAGAGAGGGAGTATACTATGGATCTCATAGTATTGCCAGGATTAGCCATAGATGTGATATTGGGCATGAGTTGGATGAGTGGTCATGGAGTTCTCATTGACACTACCACTAGAACAATTATGTTGAGAGAACCAAATGGGGTAATGCTTTTCTAATACCACTTCCCCGAAGTTTTGATCTTCAAAACTTGTCATGCGCCATCCAAGCCACTACTCTTTGTGATATTCCAGTAGTTTATGAGTTTCTTGATGTATTCCCAGATGAGTTGCCTGGTTTGCCGCCTGATAGGGATGTGGAATTTAAGATTGAGTTAGTGCCAAGTACAGCACCTATCTTAAGAAGATCCTATAGGATGCCACCCAATGAGTTAGCCGAACTTAAAATTCAGCTACAAGAACGTTTGGACAAAGTTCTCATTAGACCTAGTTCATCTCCCAGGGGTTGTCCAACCTTGTTTGTGAAGAAAAAGGACAAATCGTTATGGATGTGTGTGGACTATAGGCCGCTCAATGCCATAACCATAAAGAACAAGTATCCTTTGCCTCACATTGATATTTTGTTCGACAAACTACCAAGAGCAAAGGTATTCTCTAAGATTGATTTGAGATCAGGCTACCACCAGATTAAGATCAGGCAAGAAGATGTACCTAAGATAGCTTTCTCAACTAGATACGGCTTGTATATGTATTTGGTCATGTCTTTTGGACTGACAAATGCTCCTGCCTAGTTCATGTATTTGATGAATTCGGTATTCATGCCCAAGCTCGATAAGTTCGTGGTCATGTTTATCGATCATATCCTGATCTACTCTAAGAATGAGGTAGATCATGCAGAGCATCTGAGGATTGTCTTGTCTAAGCTGAGAGAGCATAAATTGTATGCAAAGTTTAGCAAGTGTGAATTCTGGCTGAAGAAAGTACCTTTCTTGGGTCATATATTATCTGAAAATGGAATCTCTGTAGACCCATCTAAAGTGCAAGAGGTCATGGAGTGGAAGGCCCCGACTTTGGTTCATGAAGTTCGGAGTTTTCTAGGGCTAGCAGGCTATTATGATTGTTTCATTCTAGATTTTTCCAAAATAGCTAAGCCCATGACCAGATTACTCTAGAAGGATGAAAAGTTTAATTGGACTCTAGAGTGTGAGGCTTCTTTTCACACTCTGCGAACCTTGCTAACCACTTCTCCTATTCTAGCATAACCCGACATTGAGAAACATTTTGATGTGTTCTGTGATGCATCAGGGACCAGTCTTTGTTGTGTGCTTATGCAAGAAGGTCGAGTTATTGCCTATGCTTATCGGTAGTTGAGGAAGCATGAAGTCAACTTCCCTACACATTATTTAGAGCTTGCCGCAGTTGGTCATGCATTGAAGATATGGAGACATTATTTGTTGGGAAATGTATGTCACATATACATTGATCACAAAAGTCTCAAATACATCTTCACTCAACCTAAATTGAACATGAGACAGCATAGATGGTTAGAGTTGATTAAGGACTATAATTTGGAAGTGCACTATCATCCGGGAAAAGCCAATGTGGTAGTAGATGCACTTAGTCAAAAATCTCATTGTAATGCCTTAGAAGCATTGTTGGAAGATGGGCTTAATCTATTGCATCCTGTTGTGCTACATAACATCACTGTCAGTTGTTCACTTGAGAGCAAAATCATAGAACTACAGAAGACAGATGTAGGTGTGTTTCACATAAAGAGAAAGATGAAGGAACAGGAAACCAAGCATTTCAGGTTAGATGAAAGAGGTGTGCTATGGTTCCAAAAGACCATGAACTTAGAAATCAAATTTTAGATGAAGCTCATTCATCCAAGTTGTCTATCCATTTGGGTAGTAGCAAAATGTATCAAGATTTGAAAACTCATTTTTGGTGGACCAAGATGAAGAAAGAAATCGCCGCCTATGTTGCTAGATGTGATACTTGTAGTAGGGTCAAAGCAGATCATCTGAAACCTGCTGGACTGCTTCAAGCATTGTCCATTCCAGGCTAGAAATGGGAAGAAATAAGTATGGACTTTATTACAGGTCTCCCACACATGCAGCAGGGTCATGATTCCATATGGGTCATTGTGGACCGCTTCACTAAGTCAGCGCATTTCGTACCGGTCAACATAAAGTATCCCGCTGGGAAGTACGCCGAGCTATATGTTTCTCAGATCTTGAGGTTATATGGGGTACCAAGGACCATAATCTCATATCGAGGACCACAGTTTACAGCTCACTTTTGGAAACATTTGCATAAGGCCTTGGGAACTAAACTAATTAGAAGTTCAACATACCATCCGCAAACCTCTGGGCAGACCGAGCGAGTGAATCAAATCTTAGAAGATATGTTGAGAGCATGTGTTGTATCCTCTAAGGGATCGTGGGAGAAGTGGTTACCTCTCACGGAATTCTCTTACAATAATAGTTACCAAGAGAGTATCAAGATGGCTCCTTTTAAAGCACTTTATGGTCGAAAATGTAGGACCCCTTGAACTGGGTTGAGCCCAGGGAAAGGAGGTACTACGGTATTGATTTTAACAAGGAAGCCGAACAACAAGTTCAAGTTATACAAGGCCATATTGAAGCAACCCAAGCACGACAAAAGAGTTATGCTGATAAAAGAAGAAGGCCACTAACCTTTGAAGTGGGAGATTATGTGTACTTAAAAGTTTTGCCCATGAGGGGTGTACAGAGATTTGGAGTAAAGAAGAAGCTTGCACCTAGATATGTAGGGCCATATCAGATTATTGAACGGAAGGGAAAGGTAGCCTACAACTTCCACCAGAGATGAGTGCTATCTTTAATGTCTTCCATGTTTCTCAGCTGAGGAAATGTCTTTGCGTGCCTGATGAGACGATTGAACCCACCAATATTAAGCTCCAATCAGATTTGACTTATGAAGAGAAACCAATCCGAATGCTAGAACAAATGGAAAGAGTAACCCGGAGCAAAGTCATCAAGTTCTACAAAGTGGTGTGGAATAACTATGGTGAACAAGATGCCATGTGGGAATGAGAGGATTATTTACGTGAGGTTTATCCCGCCTTTTATGAAAAATGGTAGGTCATCCAAATCTCAGGATGAGATTTCTATAAGGGGGAGGGGCTGCCACACCCTAGTGTTAAGCATTACATTTGGCACTTGCATTTCATGAGCACAAGCGTCATCCAAGCATCCATGAGCATGAGCTTATGGAATTTCAACTTATTCTTACATATTATCATATGTGATGTTGATTATATACATGCATATGCTTGTGACAATGTGTGACCAATGCAAGAGATGGTTGTGAGGTCACAAAAACACCTTAGACACATCTAGGATGGTAAATGGAACAATGTTTATATTCATGACATGGGCCAATTTTGCTTCTAAGTGTTGGTTTACTTTGAAATGCCTTTTACATTATGCTAGTTTGACCAAAGTTGAACAGTAGCTTAGAGTGTTTGCATGGCAGTGCACCCTTAATAAAAGTTGTAGCTTATCTCAAGGGGAACAAACTTTATTTAAGGGTCATGAGCTAATTCAGTGCCCAACATAGTCAAAAATAGCTCCAAAGTAGCAATCAAATGCTGTTTAGGGACTTAGAAATTTTGCTAAGTCTAAAGCTGGTTTTCTATTTCAAAGTAGCTCACCTTGGAGCATTGTAGTTTGAAAACCATGGTGAATTAGATGAAGCTTTCTAAAGCAAAGTTGGAGAGAACTTGTAGCTCTACATTTCCTATTAAGGGGTTTTTCATCAACTCAAGCTCGTTTGGGAGTTACATGTGCTTGAAGTTGCTGCATCAGTCGGCCATCGCCGGCATAAAACCGAGCAGCAGTAGCGCAGCAATGGCCGACTGGCGCTAGGCCGCGTGCGCCGCGTGGCGGCCTCTCGTCGGCGTTGGCCCAGTCGGTCAGGCTAGCAGGGGGAGAAAAGGGAGGCGAAGCCACTGCGCTCACTCATTCTCACTCTCTCGCTCTGCTCTCTCCCTCTCGCTAGCTAGCCGAGCAGAGCCGTGATCGCCGTCGCCACCGCACACCACCGCCACACTCGCGCGCCACCACCGCCGCACCTCCATCCAATCCATCACATGCATAGCTTCGCCGTGAGCCGCTCTACCTCCCCAACCCGCCATTGCCACCATTCAAACCAAGGTGAGGGAACTCGAGCCAATGCCATCGCCATCGTTGCCATGTCCAACAGAGCGCCGCTGAGCTCGGGCCTCCCATGGCCAGGATAGCTCATGGCTGCTCTCCCTCTTGTCTCCTTCGTGTTGTAGTCACTAGGGATTCGCGGTTGCTCGAGCCATCGGCCGTTCACCAATGCCGGCCTCTATGGAGGCAAACGCCACATCGCACCACCACGCTCTCGCCGCCAAGCTGCCATGCACGTGGCCATGCTTCACCAACACCACCGCGAAGCCCTACCTTAACCCTAGATCTCTGCTATGTCACCACGAAGCTATAGCCATGCTCACCCAAGCACACCATGGCCAAGGATGGCCGGAGCACCACCGCGCGCCTCCACCGAGCCGCCATTAGCACCGCCGCCGTAGCCAACCGCCGTTAGAGGTCCGGCGACCAACCTCATTTGACGCGGGATGTTGAGGGGAACATGACAGTGGTGACCGTACCGCCGGAGACCTCGTCGTCGGCGAGCTACGGCTAGTCAAAGCGTCGCCCTGCTTTTGTGTGTATGACATGTGGGGTCACGTTGACTGTGGGCTCCCGCTGTCAGTGCCTCTGGGTGCACTGGACCGGGTGCACCTAGCTGCTGGGCCCGAATTAAAATTTGATTTTTCTTTATTTGTTTTTCTAGATTTTGTAGCAAACTTGCAAAAATCATATCTGGAGTTAGGAGTGTCCAAATGAGGTGATCCAAATTTTGTTGGATTCACCATCAAGTGTACTATTTGATAAAAATATAAAACATACTATTTTGGGTATTTTTATGAGGGAATTAAATTGATCTAGATAAGTGCTTTTAAATTTATTTCTATCTTGTAAAATGTATAACTTGAGCTAGGGAAGTGCTAAAATTGTGATTCCAATTTTGTGGGTCTTTTGTTGGCATGCTCTAGCTAGAAAAAATACTAAACCTACAGAGGATAGAATTGAAATATGGTCTTTCTATTTAACCTTGTTATTTGCTAGTTTCTAGTGAAAATAAATGGGGTAAAAATATATAACATATGATCATCCAAATTTTTACACAGTGTTATTATGCTAGGATGAAAGTAAGAAAAATATTAAATCTATTGTTTGACACTTTTCACTAGGCTAAACTATTTTTACTAAGATAAGCCTATGCAACTTGTCATTTTTGTAGAGGTTGCTATACTTATCCAAATGGCATGAAATTTGTACAGTAGACTATTGGGGTTATATGTAACCTATTGTAATTTTCTAAGAATTTATTGAGCACTGAAAATATTTATCCTCTAAATCACCCTATTATATAACGAAAATTAATAAATGAATATAAATAAATTATTTGGGCTTAACCATGATGTTTTCTAGGGTGCTTGTGATGCATATGATCTGGATGTTAGTAGTGGCACTCAGAAATAATTGGTTATAGGCAACTAGTTAATTATGGCTCTATAATTTAATTGGATGACTGCATGTATAGTTTCTGTTGTCATGGTGTTTTCATAATGAAGATGAAGTTTGGTGTGAATCTTGTTAATAACAAAGTTGTAGATAACTTACTCATATTGCTTGTCCTAATGGTTTAAGAGTTATAGCTGTTAGAATTCTGCTGTTAGATTTGCTTATCCTCTAGATAGATCTAGAAGATTGAATTTCTTATCCTAGATAGCTACTGAATAACCTTAATATGATTAAAAGAGAGTTGTAGGAAATTTCATAAGCCTTCCAGAAAGTCCACAACCATAGTGTTTGGATGCGTATAACTCTAGTTATGGTCAAAACAAGTAGCTGATGTCTTGCAGCCCAGAAAATGCTAGATAGGTGTTTGTTTAATTACTAGAGAGGAGATATGCACCTACTCAGTAAAAGAAAGTTAATCTTGTTATCACCCTAATACCTTGTTGTTAAGAATATTTATGTTTATGCATCATATCATATCATCCATGTCATTACCTGTGCATTCTTGTATCTTATTTTGCGCTCATGCATATAGGATCGCCAGAAGAAATCACACTCTTGGAGTTTGAGGCAGAGGAGGAGGAGAATCACGAGGCACCATAGCAGGTAGCCCCCAAAAGCGAGGAGCAAGCTTCTGAAGAATTACCGGAGTGCCCCGATCATAGGCCTACCTCCTTTCTAAAAGGCAAGCCCCGGAGCATTCTAAGCCTCCTATATTTTTACAAATATCACTTGAGTCCTTTATGTTTGATGCATTAGGTTATAAGAGTTGGTTGGAAACACTTGATGCATAGAACTACCTTGTCCAGAAATATACCTTGAACCCTATGTAGGTCTAGGATCGAACATATGCTTAGCCATGCTTAGACCGGTAGAAGTTGGGTGATTTCCTATCACCTGCGAGATATAGGTGGATACCCGAGCACGGTGGCTATATTTGCTATCGTGGAAAATAACCATGGAATGTTATCTAAGTGGAGACCGGGCGAGATCTTATATGCACATGGTGTGGGTTGGCTATGTTGATCCCGTTTGTGTCGATTAAGGAGCGTACCGTTGTTGGCGCTTCTGTTGAGATTGAACGCATGCCTCTCACTTAGCTGGCCAGATAACTCATTCCGACCGTGAAGTCGAATAACTCAACTCAGGTCAGGCCTCGTTCTATTAGAGTGTGCACTCTGGATGGTTGTAAAGATGTGCGGGGAGCTAGACGTGAGCCCAAGGGCGGGCCAAGCCTGAACGTCCTGGCAGCAGGTTGTCCCTGGTTGTGCGGCGCTGATCGAACCCGCGAAATGTGGACCTGAGTTGTACCAAAGGTGACCCAATGTGACCCCGGTGGGGGAAGTGTGGGTTTGTGTTAGGAATAACTGCCCAGCTGGTTGCAACCGATTTGAATTGTCGTCTCTCCCGGATAGTGAGAAACTCGACTAGTCCCAGCATCGTAGTAATTGGACTATGGAATTTGATGGTTATATTGGACATAGGAATACTACACCAGCTATGGTTATTATTGTGATGCTACATAATTATATATCACATGTTTGGCATAGGTTAGTTGTTAATCTAGAGGTGAATAGCTATAATCAACTTGATACCCGAATTATAAAATGTATAGTGGAACTAGTGGCTTTTTATGCAAAATATTGTCAAGCTAGCTCCACTTATAAAGCCTTGTATGATCCTTGGAGTCACATTATTTTTGGTTTATGACGGGTAAGTCTAGCTGAGTACCTTCTTGTACTCAGGGTTTATTTCCCCACTTGTTGCAGATAATATAGTCTATCATGGATATTATAAGAACTGCTTATGTCCCGCCGTGGACGAGGAGTAGGCCATGGGCAAGGCGCTTCTATATATCTAATCTATGATGCTTTTGTGGGATGTGATCACAAACTGGCAAGTATTTGAACAATGGTGTGAGATGTTAGTTTCAAAACTACCTTTGCTTCCGCTACTACTACTACTTTATTAGAACTTGGGTTGTAATAAGTTTTAATTGTACTTTGATGGATGGTAATGTAATTGTGAACTCTATGTAATAGGTGGCATGTATGTTGAATCATGTATGATCTTGGTTGTATGTTAGCGATGAATCGAGACCTTTTGTGGTACTCGACGGACTATCGGGTTTATATAGGCTCAAGTATGACAATGCGATCGTTTCGATGGTTGCCATTGTACTTGTTCTCTTATAAATTGGTCGGTTCTGTCACATATATTAAGCCTCCTATCATCGCGAATTCAAAAACTCACCCTTTTGCAAAAAGGTCGTGGACAGGAATGGCCCTAGCGGAACAAGACGAAGGACGAGGTGTGAAGAAGCAACAGGCAGAGCGCACATAAGACTAGCCCCCCTCGTCCATCTCTTTAATTTCCTACTCAACATTTTCGTGCTTCATGTGAAACCAGTTGCCGTTAAGCCGCACAGTGACCAAGGAGGCAATGATCCCTTACGTCCACGTGCAGAGTGACCCACCACGTCCATGACCCCATGTCGTATCTAGGAACTTGTCCTTCTAGCCGGTCCTTAGAAGGACTTGAGGCCACAAAGGGATAGGGGCAGGGAGGAAATGGGCCCCCATGGCTCTAATCAGTGTTGCAGAGCCACACAACCATCTCTCCCAGTGTTCGAGTCATCCGCTTTGAAGTCTCCTGGGTTGACCCCCACTGGGGGAGGCATCTTGCCCTCTAGCCACTACGGAGGCGGTTGGGGACCAACGGGATTGATAGCCGATGATTTATGGGACGTCTCTCGACGAGGCACAGCCAAACTCCATATCGATTGGGGAGGATATTAGGTCCCACTTGGATTACCAATTGAACCCGACGAGGCGCACCGCTCCGAACGCGTGCTTACGGTGGACATGCCTCTCCATGCGAAATCAAAATTGACCGAAAATCAAGCCGCAGCGCCCCCAAGGCAACCAAGGATCCTAAAATAAGCAGGGCGGAATCCCCATGACAAGCCCCTTCTGGGATCCCAGATCCACGACCTAAAACCGACAGACCCACAAGGATCAACAACGCCTCGCGAATGGTCACTCGGGTGCCCGGGGCTCGCTGCGATGCCCTCTTCTCGTGGCAATGCCAAACCCCATAGAAACAACCAACCATGATCCGAGCACGGACGATCTGGGTCCACTTGAGCCTGAGTGACAACTTTTGGCTAGGGGGATACACCTCGCGATCACGCCATCGTTTGAAAACGAGACTACAACCCATCGGTAGATGAGGGGCCTTTGGCCCAACATAGTCAAAGCACAAATGAGGTAAAGACTCCTGAGTTGAGGACGGCCTCCCCATTTCGCAGGAATGGAGGTCGGCAACACGCACGGAAGTATCAACCTTGGTAACAAAGCCCCATAACCGAACCACGAAGGCACGACCTCGAGGGAAGAATATAAAATTTGAATATTACATTTCGTGGTATGGGCATTACACGCGCGGCCAAGCCACGAAGGCAAAAAAGAGAAAAGCCCGACCCCACCTTGAGGACGATGCCACCGAGGGTACGAACTGTGAGCACGGTCGGACAAGGTGAAACAGAACACCTTGAAGGCTCCCTCACGGCATCGCAACCCCCCAAAACTGAAGAACGCAGGGAGGAGAGGAAGGTGAAATGGCCCCCGGCGCAGAACATCTCGCCGTGTCGTCACGATGCATCCAGAGAACCGACTCGCTGCCTGCACACTCTGATGCCTTGCATCAGCGGGGCGAACCTTCCCCTGATCAACAGCCACCGCGGGAACAGGTGCCACTCAGGCACAGGTAAAATCAAGGCTGCATGATCATGGAGCCAGCATTCACGGCATCTCATCCTCCCCTGCTCGCAAATTCCCTTCTAGCACCAGCTGTTGGAAGGGGCAACATTGGCCCCGGCCATCATAGGCGACCCCCAGTGGGATGTATAACAAGAACCGCATAGTTCTCCACAAACTTTTCTCTCTCGTCTCTTCGCCCCCTCAGCATCTAGCCATTTAGGATAATCCAAGAGGACTCGAAGTTACAGCCATGAGTGGTTCAAACCATAGGAAGGCCTCTATTTATAGGCCAGGGACGAGGATTGAGCAGCCTAAAACCTCCGCACTGCATGGCGAGCCACAGATGTCACAACCAAAGTCAGATGCCCGAGCGAGGTCGGGCCAATACAGCGTCGACGAGAACACTTAGCCCTGCCTAGGTCACGAACCCCGAAACATGGCACACTGACATGGCAGGGCTCAACAGTCGTGTACCATGTCCTCAGGGTGTCCTGACAAGGCCAAACGTAGCGGCCACCTACCGCATTGAACGCACCAGCCCACGAAGGGTCGAGCAACGAAGCTCGAGCAGGCCACGACTACGAACCTGTGCACAAACGTACACGCATCTCAGCGCTTCTACGATCACTTCATGCTTGCAAAAATGCTCAGGGGCTACTGTTGGAGTTATAACCCCGGAGTATCTCAAGGCACCGATTAGTTAGTGGGCCACGCGGCCCACAATATATCCGCTAGCAAAGGCACGAACGACCGAGGCCCAGCTAATCCAAGAATACCAGGCCAAGCGCTACAATGGAGGCTGGCCATGACCTCTCCACCGTCCCGACCCCTGGGAGGAACGGGGAGAGGTCAAGCACAGCTAGGCATGCCTGTCCTGACAAGGATAGGCACGCCACTCTGACCCCGCAAAGGCTGAGGGGGCAGCAGTCACCTCGGTCCGGTCAGACGCCATCCTTGCACCACGCAGCACAGACAAGACAACATCACCAAAGGCGGTGACGACCGGTACGATAACCACAGGCCAGATATGGCCCAACAAGACACATGTACGACTGTACCCACTACGGGATGGGATCCATGACGAAGGCCTTGACTTAGAGGCCATCCAACCTGGCAGGAGCCACGACCCCAATGATCGAGATTGTTTCCCTCAGCCCCTCAAACTAATAAGGCGATCGATGACCCAGGGGCAGCTACCAACTCCTATACGACGTCCCCGAAAACCAGGAGGTGATGACGAAGACCACGGCGAGGACCACGTCGCAAAGGACGGCTGGCGACTCACCACCGTGCCTACAGTGCCGCCACGACCGGCATAGTAGCACCACGCCACACCATGCCGCGACGTGGCCACAAGACCATGATGACACCCATGCCCAGACGTGCACCACAAGACGGCGTAGCTTGCAAGCCAAGTTAGCTAGGTCCCCCCTCAGGCTCACGACCCTTCGGTCGGGAGAACCTACTTCTTTGTACAAGCCCTGGTCCTGAGCTCTATATAAGGGCATCCAGGGCACCTGTCTAGGGATCCAACTCTCATTCACTCATTCTTACACCGTAGAAGGGCTCCTGAAGCTTCCCTTCGGGCAGCCCGTCTCCTAGCTTTATGTCCCCTACCTCGTCCACCATTCTTGCACCCCCCCATTGTAAGAACTTCAGAGCATTCAAGCGAGGAACATGCACTCGATCATCTTTGAGACCGGATGTAGGGCTCCGGCCTGAACCAGTATAAATCATCGTGTCTTTTGGATGCTACCATCGTCTTCCTATAGCACCGCGGCAATCTTATAAATTTACTAGTCCGGTTTACAAAACACCGACAAGTAGTCCGGCGACAAAGTGTTTCGGTGTGCTCAAGGTGTTGTTGGGTGATGCCACGTCATGACTCAATACAGGTCAGAGCTCAACTCTAAATGCAAATGTCCTTTCCAGCGTCATTTAGTCCATAGCTATGTAATTTAAACACAAATTATCCAGTTTACCTATATGAGAACCCAAGCAAAAATTTTCATAGCATTCATTGCACGTGCTATCCGGCTGACAATCACCAAGAAACATAAAAAAAAAGGACTAATACACTATTCGTTTCTGTATTGAGGAAAAGCACCAATATGGTATTTTAAGGAAATCAAAAACCTTAGTTAACTACGTACTGTAGTAGATGAATTTTGTCAAACAAAAAATGCACAAGAATGAAGTGTTTTTCCCAAGTTATTTATGTTAGACGTATTTGGTAGAATATGATTATCATTGACAATAATAGTCATTAGATATATATAAAGATATAAATCTCTGCATTTTAAAAAATAGTCTAAACTAACTACTAAATCTTAACCCAAATTTGTTGGGATTTAGTCCCACATCGTGCAGCGATGGTGGGGGAGCACAACATATAAGGCGGGAGAACCCCCACCTATTAGGCTAGTCTTTTGGGTTAGGAAGGCCCAATGCCTTATAAGTTGTAGCTCCGGTGGACTTGGGACCTGTAGGAGCGCAGGCTCGTGGTAACGAGCCAGTGGGGGAGCACAACATATAAGGCGGGAGAACCCCCACCTATTAGGCTAGTCTTTTGGGTTGAGGAATGCCCAAAGGCCTTATATGTTGTCAGCTCCGGTGGACCTGGGACCTGTGGGAGCGCAGGCTCGTAACGAGCCGGGCCGGCTGTAAGCCAGCTCCAAAATCGAGAACTCGGTGGTCACCACCGGTTCCAACACATATACCTATGTACATAAAGCGACGAGTATGCCGATTTCCAAAACTAAATACATAATTGACGTTTCATCTAAACACAGATCGAGCACATATGAACGTACAGTGCGAATGTGAAAAATATGAGTAGGTTTGGAAAAGCATATAGAGTAATCTGTAACAAAAGTCTGTAACTAGCGATTACTAATAAGAAAATATTTATACGAGTATTTTTAAGAATATGAAAACATGAGAGACATCAACTAAACACAGATGCCAAACACACTTGGAGGTCAGGAGTTGTGATGCAATATGAATGGGGATGGAAAAGTGGATAGAGCAATTGTATTAAAGCCTACCACAACAAGATTAAAGAAAAATAAAATAAAATAATCAGTTTCATATTAAAATATTGACAACTAAGCATATGCCACATGTATGGAGATACGATGCAAAGTCGGCAACCATATATTAGGATGGGAAATTATATACATCTTATTAAATAAAGTCTATCACAATTGGATCCATACATATAGACGAGCATTGTGTTCGAATATGTCCAACTTGAAAGAAGGTAAAAGTTGTGGAACCTAAAATTTTTATACAAATTTCAAATGCTTATATCTCTTCAAGTTATTAGCCTGTGCGGCAGCACAGGTTGAGGGACTAGTACGTAAGAATCATATCGCCACCACATTGAAAAGTGATTCCTAGATTAAGATGACTCCAAAGACATATATAAAGACTTTTATGAGAACAGCAGCCCCGGCCCCATGAGGAATTGTGAGAAGTCTTTTTAGACCAGAGACCTCTCGGTCCTGCTGCTATTGAAAGCAGATAATAATTAGCTCGTTTGGGCACAACAAGGCCACCAGAACATCGAGGAATTGAGAGAACTTATGCATTTCAACTCATATTTATCATGATGCCTCTCATATTATTTCAAGTGAACATTCGTAATAAAAAGCTACAGTGTTAGACCCCTATTGGTCCTGTTCTCTTCTTTTATAATTCGTCTTTTTCAGCTTGTTTTTTCAGCTGGAACAGTATTTTTCTCTCACAACAAATCAACCGAAACAGTATTTCCTTGTTTTTTTCTGCAAAGCGAACTGGGCCACCCGGAGATCGAGAGCGACAGAGAAAAGGCAGGAACTCGGTGTCCTTTTCCTGTCCATGTGCTGCAACGGATCCACCCGAAGATCGAGAGCCGTGCACATCATGGGTTTTTGGGTTGAACCGGTCTGCCGCGCGAAATTTCTCACCAAGCCTATCCTTTGTCCGTTCCAGGACAATTTTTTGGGCAGTCAAAGCATACACACACCACGAGAGGACAAGCGAGGGTGCAGACGGATTAGTGGATGGACATGGACCAGCAGCCAGAATCCGTCAAAAGAACTGCCGTTTTGCCTAGCAGTGGACCAACTCGATCGATCGATCCTGGTGGATCCTCTTAATTTGTACATTGTGACTTGCGTCTCCGTCTCTTGTTCTCCTGGAGAGGGAGAGCCAGCGCTGGCTCCCTGAAAAGATGGCCTCAGCACATATGTGGATGTGGATGTTGGTTTGAGAAGATCAATATCTACTAGCTTGCAGCATTTACCCCCAAACATACGTACTCAAACCTAGGCGTGGATCCTCTTGTGGCAATGTGGCGTTTAAATTTATTATCTTGATGCCTCTCATCTAGGTAGGTCCGAGCAACTCTGGCTCGCTCCTCCGTGCACTGTAGTGCAATGTGGTGAAGAACTATTTTTCTCTCTCCTCTCAATATGAACTAGCAGGAGGAGCTAATAAAACTATTATTTTTGACTTCATGGGCTCTAACTCCTCTAAGTATAGACTATGTCAAAAAGCCAGAGCTGTTAGAAACCATACCAAACAGAGGGCCTTAATTAGAAACGAGGACCTGTGGCTCTTAGTTTGAGGTTGCTCAAAAATGTCAGGTGATCATAGCCATCTTGCCAAAAATCTCTCAATCAGGCCAATGTGGTTTTAAATTAAGTATTTTTAACCCCTAGACATAGAGTTATAATTAACCGTAGATATTAGTATTAGAGTATCGAGTATTGACTGCATACACAGTCTTCAGTATGACACTTTGACCAACAGTACATAAACATATTATTTTGAAATAGAACGGTTCAGATATGTTATTTGATAGTAGTGTTTTAGAACAATGGTCTGGGGAAAGACAATCCCATACAAACTTAACTATATTTTGGTCCAAGGGATCGCGCAATCTGATTAGCACAATGTGCATGTTCTTGTCACGTTATACGTAGACATGGACCCTCCATTTTTTTTTTTACATTCAGGGTTGATATGAGGCAAGGAAGCAACCTGGTCATCCATCTCTTGAAGTTAGTGGGGAGAAATAGTAATGTACCCTCCCAACTAATGGTCCGTGAATAGTAGAATATGAAGGGGATCAGAGAGCACAACCGAGTTTAAATATAACCTGCAACTTCTTGGTGGCTAGCTTAGTAAAAGAGAAAATGGGGTGGAGGAAGGTGTCGAGTAGTTTCCTCCTCCACTAAATTTATTTACATCAAAGATAAAATATTTCACTTCACTAGCAACGCACTTGGCATGCATATGACTAGTACTTGTAGAAAGTTACAGCAGAGAATAGTGGACCTGTTTGCTTAGAAAATGACTTGCAGATGACTTGCATGTATAAGACCACTGCATATTTTAGTCTATTTTGTTTTCCTCCAAATTGGTGCATATCAAATTATGAATCCACCAAATGAAAGAATTAGATTCCATTAAACTGAGCACCCTGCTACATACAGGCCGGTTTGGGGAGCCTGTGACTTCTTTTCTTTTGTTTTAGAAACTAAATAAACACTTCCGTACGGAAGTCATGTCAAAACAAACCTCAGTTGATTGTATCAACTCGATGTAATGATCTTGAAACATAATAAAGGATTCTTTTATCGGAAAAAATAAACCTCAGAGTTGTAAAGTAACGCTCTACTTGGGTAGGTAACTCAGCATACACATTAATGTACAAACAGTGTGTGGGTAGTTCAGTGGAAACAAAGGTCATTATATTCATTATTCGTTCTCTGTTTATAATAAGAGAATTAGTTGCAACGGCCAAAGGAAATGGATCGGATGTTCTAGGTACAAACAGATCCGTAAATAAACTGAAACAGACAACATGTATGACCAAGATCTATCCTTCGTCCATATTGGCGGTTTCCTAGTAACACGGTTTGGTTGACACAATAAGAAAAAATCTAGCAACCCATTGACCAGCTGAGGAAACACAAGAAAAAGCAGGGATTCATCCGAGATTAGACAGAAACCAAGGGAGTTCAACGCATATTACGCCCTACATCTTCTCCTTATAAATAGGTCCAAGAACCAGTAGAATCAAGAAGAAAGGCCACCTCTGGGTACTTTGTATATAATCCCCTATGGGCTCAATTCCAAAGCTCTAGCTGGTATCTAGCTAGCTATATAAATTAAGGTCTAGGCAGCACAGGCAGCAGATAGAAGGATTAGATTCCAGGAGAATTGGGTTCCGGTCCGGTCATCAGTCTGTCCGATCCTCCGGCCATTTGGGCTTATATATCTTGCAGCCATATATCTCCCAAATCTAGAGCCTCCATCCAATTGCATCAGGGCAGTGGACTAATGCAAAGGGAGAGATTCTTTGGGTCAGTGGCATGCAGCTGGGAGAAGCTTGTGGCATCATCAGCAGCAAGGATACCATTCTCTGCAGGCTTTGGGTGTGATGAGAGAGAGGTTGAATCGCTCTTGGATTTGTCTTCTTGAGGTGAGCTTACTAATCTGTATAGATACATATCTGCCTATATATATATGTGTGTGTGTGTGTGTGTGTGTGTGTGTGTGTGTGTGTTAACTTGGTGTGTTAACTTGGAGGTTTTGTTTTGACGATGTACATGTGTGCATGAATAGGTTGTGACCTGGATTTGTAGTTGTTTGCGTAGGTTCTTGTTCAGCTAACAAGGAGATTGTTCCTGTGGAGAAGAGAGAAGATGGCGCCTCCTGCATCATCGTCGCCATCGCCGCCAACGCCCACCATGGTTTGCGCGAGGCAGGGGCGCCTCCGGCAGCGCTACGAAGGATGCTACCGCCTTGTCTCAGGGTACCTATTAACTAGTTTGCTATAAACACCACGCACGCACACCTTGTTCATTAAGCATATCATGGTCTACATGCATTTGATTAGCAATTTGACAAGAAGGTATAAATATATAAAAATCTCTCCAATACTCACAGGGTCATATAAAATCACAACTGTTCAGTTTAAGAACAGGAAAGAACATGTAGTTATATAGCCTTTCACTTGCTACCGAAGGTGTAGATGCACAATAACATTATACATAGTAATTAGCAAGGACTTCTCTTTGTATATTCAATGAAATAGTACTCCTGTTACATTAGTTAATCATGTATATATGTTCTTGATTCCTATACCAGATGCGTTCCTTACATGCTCGAGGAGGATGTTGGGGAGAAAAGCTGCCAGCAGGACGTGCTAGGCAGGCTGCAAGTGCTCATGATCTCGACGCCCAAGCGAAGCGATCTCATCTTCCCAAAGGTGAGACAGCAAGATCAGATGGTCATACCATACGCGCCCTTTAATCAATCATGCATGTAAAGAATATGAACAATTGCTCAATTATGTATATGATGCTGAATATAAGCTCTCATCAGATCAGGAGCAAATGAAAAGTTTTTATTTGTGATATGTAACATCATGTGCGTTGGCTGGTGTCTGATGTTGCTGCAGGGTGGATGGGAGGACGACGAGAGCATCGACGAAGCTGCGTGCAGGGAGGCCTTCGAGGAAGCAGGCGTCAAGGGCATTATCAGCGTGGGTGCCTAGCTTGATGACCTATTCTTGACGTGGCAATGTTTCCCGGTTTATTTATTAGTGTATACTATTATACTATTAGCTGGTGGATTAGTAGATCATAATAATATATATTTTATCTATGCTTGCATCATGCATGATAGGGGAGTCTGTTGGCTTAGTGCCGTGGCATGTTTGGATTTTTGTTGTTGCCTTTCTAGAGCATCAGATTAGATATGCATGGTAGTAGACTAGTAGGATAGGATGTTTCCGGTCATTTTCATGCGTGTCATTTTGCTATGTGATGGGCGCGATAGAACGGTCAATTTTAAGTGGCTAGCTTTCCTCCAAAAAATTTAAGTGGCTAGCACCTAAGAGAAATGCCTCAAGCTAGTGCTCCTCTATATATATGTAGCTCATACGCCATATATTGCTAGCTAGCTACACGCCTATACCTCTTTAATGGTGTTTTGTAGCAAGGAAATTTTCTTTTTGGTGAAGGAAAAAACGTGATGCACGCTTCATCAACTATTCAAGTGTGAGATGTAAGATTTCAAACCATTGAAAAAGATGCTCAGCATGATGAGCATGGCCAAAATTGTAGTTTTCTTTGCTACATCCAGTAGGAACAAATGCACGAATGGGCAATGGTTAGGTACGGTGGCCAACAACCCCGGCCCATATGCTGCACGGCCACCATCATGCTTAATCCGTGCTCATGAGTTTCATGTGCTGACATGGGGGATAATCAGCATTATTGCCAGCAGTACTTCACATGTACTTCGGAGAATGAGAGATATAATAACTAATAAACAAGAGCATGGGAGAATCAATATATTAGATTTTTTTGGTAAAAAAAAATACAGACATCTGTTCCTTGATCGATTCCTTGGCAATAAGGAGCATTGTTCTTACTTTTGAGTATTTTATTTAACGACTGAAAAATCATGGGGTGGATTGTCAGTACATAAATAAATAGCTAACAGCTGAAAAATATGGCTTTCGTTCAGGCGACGCCGCTGGGAGAATGGATCTTCAAGAGCAAGAGCAAACAGAACAGCTGTGGTCTGCAAGGGGCTTGCAAGGGCTTCATGTTCGGACTGCAAGTCACAGAGCTGCTGGAGATCTGGCCTGAGCAGGTCACCCATGGCAGGAGATGGGTGAGCATGCATGCATGTCATTCTGCTGCAACTAGTAGCAGCTCGCCATTTCGCAGATTTTGATCTCACAGCAGCAGCTCATGCAGTTCTTGCACATACATGTTCAGGTACCCGTTGAGGAGGCGTACAGTCTGTGTCGGTATGACTGGATGCGGGAAGCTCTGGACAAGCTCAAGGAGCAGCTGCAGTTCGACAGCAACGAATTCAGGCCTCTGCCATCGCCAGAGCTGGTGGACTCGTCGAGCCTGTACATGGTGATGCCGGCTGCCGCCGAAGGGGCGGTAGTGCTGTGCTGATGCTGATCTCACGCCAATGGCAGGTGGCCAGCGGCTTTCCTCGTCGTCATCTGAAGTTCCAGGGGCCAAATGGTTCAGACGTCGATGATGGGTTCAGTGTTTCGGGCTTCAAATCTCACCTGCACACAGAGTTGCAATGTCAGAACCTTGCGGAATCACCAGAACAAATTCTAGTGTTTACATAACCGTTTCATGTTGCTGAGAACTAATTGGAAGAAACAAGCTAACAAATTTAAAGTTCTATTTGTGAATTTTTTTATCCTTATTATATGAATGAAAAACAATTTTGAAAACTGTACCATGTTCTTGAAGCCTATAAGAATTATTATGCAGTGTCCTGAGAACACAACTGAATGGTGGAGAAAAGAAAATAGGTTGCTCTGGATGCGCAGGGCAATACAAAATAGCTCAGTGCCAGCAAAAAGATGTGCATACTGAACTCAGCACTCTTTGTGATGACAATGAATTAAATGGCCCAGGCAATGGGATCACAGTTCAACATTTGTTCATCGCAAAAGTAATTTCCTTAAACATGTGACATACAAAATGCATACTCGTCCCAAAAACACAGCAGAGGGCATGAGTGTCATAACTGATGGAGAAGCTTCGTCTGTCAAATCACTGCAGTGCGCTGAATATGGAACCATTAGTCCCATGAACAAGTGGAGGAATACAGTACGAAAGGAGAATTAGAGAAAGTAAGCACAAGAGGAAATTTAGAAGCACATGAATCCAATGCACTATTCAGTGACAACTGACAAGGTGCTATAAAACCGGAACACATTCCAAAAGCAAGAAATATGATTTGGTAGAGAAAATGCTAGTACAAAACTAAAAATATGTAAAAATCAAATGCTATAAAACCAGCAGGACAAGTATTTAAGACAAAATATACCCATGACAGATACATTCCAAAATTTAGGACAAGGACTTCATACTGAAAATGGTAGCAAATTATTCGGTGAAAATTAAGGTCAGTTAGCATTCTAATTTCTACTCGTATTCAGGAGTTACAACACACAGAATCTGTGAAATGAATGATGAATCTCAGAAGAATGAAATGATGAATCTCAAAAGCTAACTCTAAACAAAATCTGCGGCTTGTATACAGAGAACTGAATTTGATTATCAACCTATATCGCCCTTCTCCATTTGCTGGCAACAAGTCGCTCTCACTTTTGAGTACTATTGTGCCTGACGATCACAATGCTGGCAGCAATGACTTCTCGCCTTCTCAGAGACTTAAACACCGCATGACTGCAACCCAACACTAATCTATTGATATGTCAAGGATAGACATAACAACAGCCAGAAATGGCTTTTATTTAGGTGGCAACATAGGAAAAATGGATCTTCAAGAAGCAAGCAGGATTGGTGTAGCCTGGAAAGTGCTTGCAGGGCCTTCACATTTGCACCCCAGGTCAAAGTGCTGCTGGAATCATGGCCTGAGCTCGTAAAGATGGGTAAGCATCTCATTATACAGCCACACCTAATCTGCCATTATGCAGATGAGTCGGCGTCAGCAGCTCATTCAGTTGGTACCAGAAGGCAAGGTGGATGCTCTTGGTCAATACAATCAGATATGAGAAGCGCTGAACAAACTGAAGGAGCAGCTGCTGTTTAAGAACGACTCCTGCCATCACAGGAGTTGCTGGACTCTACCATACATGCCAATGTCAGATGTAGATGAAGGAGCTTTGCTAATCACCTGAACTTCCAGGAGCCAATGTTTTAAATGGTGATAGTGTTTCAGGTTTTCCTTATCTCACCTGCAGAAAGAGATGTGATGTCAGATTGTTTGGAATAAACAGATGAACATCTATTGGAACAACTGATTCATACCCATTCAGTGTTGCTGAGAACTAACTGAATGAAAGAAGGTAGACTTCTGAACTAATTGCAATTTGGGAAGTGTAGCATACAAGAATTATCTTGTGTCCTGAGAAAAGGATTGATTGATGCAGAAAACCAATCATCCTGGCTGTGCAAGCCAAAAATAGTAGAACAATATAAAGCAGTAAAGGTTGATTCTAACCAGCAATGAAGTCAACAGTACCATTACAAAAGCAATGAAGTCAACATGAGACATACCTGAAGGATAAGCCATATATGTCAAATCACTTGCAGCGTACTGAATAGGGAACCATCAGTCTGATGGAGAAGCTGGAAATACACAGTACAAAAGTAGCAGAAACAGAGAAAGTAATTAAAAATTAGAATATATAAAAGGATTCAAATAGTTTAGAGTTCGCATGCTTATACCTGTGAAGAATATGAGCCTAGTCAGGAAAGCAATTTGGGGTTGCCAATGCTAGTGAAAAATATGAAAGATATGAATTAAGTACAGTACTATTTGACAACCAAATATAACCCTGATGAATCATGAATGTCTCCCAACAACCAGCCAACTAGGATAAGGATTTATTATGTCAACCCACTGAAAACTAAAGATTCATTAGCATTCTACACAGCGGATGTTACAATCTAATATGTTCAATTAGCAGGGAAATGTCGATACAACCTCAAAGCTAACTTGAAACAGTTTGCTGCCTATAAACTGCTGCTTCTCACCAACACATACATGTACAGTTAAATCACTCCAGTTAACCCACTTATTCAGAAGAATAGACTGCTATGGAGCATGGAGCTGTGAGCTATATACGACAGTCGCCATTTATATTTGATCAAGTATCTGGCTCTCTCTTCTTTGAAAGGGGGCTAAATGCAGCTGCAGGATCCAAGGAGGTAGAACCACCATTTGACTGGCCCAGACTGCCAGCTACCACTGAGTCGCTCACCATGTCGAAGTTTAATCGACTGTTTACTCTCCGGCCGCTACTGCAAATTTAACAAGAAACGGAGTGGTATAAATTAGTGTTGTAGACATGAAACCATGTCGTAGAAAAGAAAGTGTCATTTTGAGATTCATACTAATTTAGGCGGCTATTTATAGCAGCCAAATCTTTAGATGGGCTCTGATAAGCATGGGTGCCTTCACCAATGCATGCATAAAAACTTCTGGAACTTGGTGACAGAAGTAAATCCATCTGACAAGTGGCATAGAGGAATGTGTTATATATGCAGTAAAGAGATAAGTGCTAATGATTCGACAGCATTACTATTATGATATGAAGTGGACAATAAGGCGGAAGCAGTACCACCCACCCTCATAGCAGCATTGACTAGTCTTAAAATAACTTACAATAAAATGAAATGTGGTGACAACAAGCTGTAGTATTGAAAGGTATGCCAACCCTAAGGAACTTAGGTAATCTCCATCTCAATTCTTAAGAATTATTCCCAGCATTTAATGAAATGTAAGGAGTGGCCTAGAAAAATTCTCTCATCAACACGATACACTACTGTGTTATGGCTCTTGTGAGACTTAACCTCTAGCCTGCCCCACACTTGGGACACAACGGCTTTGTCATTGATGCTGTTGTTGACACATTAGTGTGCTGTAGAAAGTAAAGCGAAGAATGAGAAAAAAAAACCTTGGTTTGCCGCAAAGGAGACACATATACATTATGAGACGCTGAAACTTTCTTCGGGGACAAATCTGGTAAATTTGGGAAAGGGGATGGCTTGGGAGATCCAGGAATTTGGCCTAAGCAAGAGTAATGACATCATTGACACATAGGAAAAGAAATAACAGTTCAAACTGAGAAAGTGGGTATAGCATATACCACTAGCATTCTTCTTGTCTTCTGGACGAGTACCAGATGATATTAGTGACACCAGGAAAGGCTTGGCTGCTGGAACAAACACCTCGTTGTAAAAAGTAATGATATCAACATGGCGTGATACTAATACCTGTTGATAGCAAATAACTTTCAGAAAAACAAGCAATAAGGAGCACCCGAAGAATGAAGAAAGAACTGTCAGAATAAAGGTGCAATATAGAAGCCAAGGTACATACGTCATTACGATTCCTACTCCCCAAATAGATATTTTGAAAAACTTCTGGTTTGCATTGTGCTTCTTTTCTGTAATAGTTGAGTAACTCCTTGAATGAGAGTTCTACTTTACAAGCCTGTCAGAGAAGGCATTGGTCAGCCAGCCTAGATAAAAGGGAAATAATGACAGGAAGCTCATTAAATAGTGTAAATGATACCTTTGCAACACCATAAAGACAGCAAAGGATAAGTTGATCGATGTGTCTATTAAAAAATAATGTTGTCTGTTGATCAAGAATCTGATTGAAGACATTATAGACACGCTCTGTCAGTTCCACATGTTGAACCCTTTCACACAAGTTTCTTATTCTAACAGCAGCCAACTTCAGAATCTGAAGAAATTGCAGGTCAAAATCAAAACTTAAGGAAAGAAGATAAATCATAGAAGTGAAGTTCTGATTATGAGAAGATCCATACTTTGGAAAAGAATATCTGAATTGTCACGTCACCGCATTTTTCATTCCCACCAACAGGATTACTGACAGTTGGACTGCAAAGTAGACAAATGGTAAAACAATACTTCTGTTTCGTTAACAGAAAAGTAGAATGCATAAATACTAGTACAACTGAAACAGGTGACTAAACCTTGCAAATGTGGACTCGAGTGGATGGCATTTTGCTTTCAAACTAGTCGACACCATTTGGCTTTGCTTGCGTGGAGGTGTCTGCAAATTGCGCTCTACCACTGTGTTCCTAGATTCATTGCACGATCTCTTTGGTGATCGAGGATCAGCGTTGTCATCTGCAAGAAACATGTGGTGAATAAAATAGAGAGAAGAGTCAAAAGCCTAAAAGGAACAAAGAGGAGTACCAAATAGAATTCTTGTTTCAAAAATATTGCAGTTTAATTTTTAAGGTTATTGAACCTTCAAATTTTTAGATGGTACCCAATTGGAAAGGCACCTGTATTGTCATAAATTCCTTGTTCAAAAAGTCACTTATACAAAACTGTTACACAATTGATATAAAGGAAAATAGATCCTGCACCGCAACTTGAGTTCATGTTACCTTCTGCACTAATAGTGACAAGGAGCATACTTTACACTAATACATTGTACATTTACTAAGAATACATTGTACATTTGTACTGCTACAAACAAACAAATTCAGGGTGAAGTTTCATTGGTGCAGAAGTTTCACATTATTAAGGCTGATTTTCATCTTTCCTGACCATAATTTTCGACCACATTACCCTTTACTTTTTTTGCCTTTCAGCAATAAAGCTAATCTTAACCTTCAGGACACAATGCTAATACTGAACCGATATTTCATTCCAGCTTCTGCTGATAAAATGGCAGTGATAGCAATTATAGTGACTAACGCACTGAATATAATGACTGCTACCTATAGACTAAATGTGAAACATCAAACTAAGGCTGAGTAGCAAATTACCTGGACCAGCAGCACGTTTTTTAGATGGTGTGGCAGGCAAGCCCTCAACATGAATATTCTTCCTTGCCACTAAGTCATCAAGAGATGGCATTGGTTCAGCCAAAAGACCAAGGCGCTTTATTTCTAAAGCAACAGATGGCCTAGCAACAATCAGTGAGTTATACAATGATGAACCTTTCTCCCATACCATGCTTTCCAAAAGCTGTTCTTCTAAGGAATTTAGGTGCCTTTTCAATTGTCTTGGGAGGGTCTCTTCATGTCTCACAAAGTTCTCAATTATTTTGCTCAAATCAAATGCAGTTAGACCCGTACTCTCAAGAACAGCAGGAAACATCATGAAGACTGGCTTATGTGTTGCCAATACTAGCTCCGCTGAACATGCAATCAAACATCGGTGAAAACGCTCATTTGACAGCAATGGAGTTAGATTATTTACATTGCTGTTTTGTAACTCAGCTCTGCAGATTGCCTCTAATACCCTATAGTACAACTTGTAAGCCTCCATTTTTCTGGCTTCTGCCCATGGAATATCAAAGAGATTTGCACAATTGAGGCCTAATGAGCCACCCCCATCAGCAGAAGACTTGGTTGGAAAAATTGCTTCCAAAACTATGCTGACCCTTTCTGTGACAGCACTTGTCAAATCCGTATCGCATGATGACAGCAACTGCTGAAGCTTAGATGAAGGCTTCTCTGACAATGAAGATATCACCTCACGAAGCCACTTAGCTGTCGTCATGGCAGAAGTTACTGGTGTCATTTGCACAATCTTGACTGAACCACCGGTGGCGGGTGACAAAGGGGAACTAGGAACAGTCAGCATGTTCTTTATTGTCTTTGTGGGAGATGCCAATATTTCAAAGACACGCTGCAAAAGAAGAAAAAGAATCGATTGATACAATCTGCAAAAAGAAATTCAACCTACTGAAATTTACAAACCATTCTGGATACCTTTGAACATCCTAAATTGGTGGAATCCCCAGGCGAGTTCTCAGCACAGGGGATATAATCATTATTGATCAAAATTGATTTAAAATCAAGCTCCCCTTCACAGCTATTAGAATTACATAGTTTCTCCATTTTTTCCAGATTTGACTGGAAACACTCCATATCAATGAGACCTTTGAAATACATCAGGCCATCTGCAACAGAACATTGACATAACAATAACAATTCAGCTAATTTAAGCATGCGGCATAATCAGAACTAGGTTTGCATGCACAAACATTTGAAGGAAGGGTTCCATGCCTGTGTCTATCTTATCCAAATTTTCTGTTTTGCACTCTGAAGCACTTAGTGCTTTCATGCCGAAAACGTCTTCTATTGCCTTGTGAGACTTGTCCATCATTTCTTTCAAACGTTCTTCAGAGGCATGATAATTATGACATAACGAAGCAATAAGATCCACGCCTTTCTCAGTTTGTTTGACTGAATTCAAGCAAACCAAAAAAAAAACATAACTACGGGCCACATGCTGAATGAACAAATTAAAAAATAGATTCAGAAAGAACAATTACTTAAGTGAGAAGAGCCTTCAATCGTGAAGCTCCTAAATTTAGCTGGCACGTGGATCAAAAGTATGGCCTGCATTGCAGTAAGCAGTTCTGTGATCAATCAAAAATACAGGCAGCAGCTCACAGCACTAAAGGAGTCATAGTTCAAAAATCCATAATGAAACAAAAGAAAGGGGAAATAAGCAAACTGACCAATACAGCAACTAATCCATGGATGCAGGACACCAGGTCCTTGAACAATTCTGGTGATCTCGAACGAAGCATTAAGAAGAGATGCCACCCAAAAAGCATATACTCAGGAGTATTAGTCGATGATTCAGGCTCCTGCTCAGTAGTTACACCTGAGAACAGTTCATTATATGCTCTGCGGTAGAACCTGGCATTTCACGAGAACGTTGGTAAGAGTTATCATACCATATGAAATTATGAACCAATCAATAGACAAACTAAACTGTTACGAATTGTATATCACTATATCAGTAGCTGTAATTAGTAACACACCGATAGAAATTATGAGCATCACATATCGACACGACAAAATTACCAGCAATTTTGCTATTATTAAACTGAGCGGAAAGGTTCATAGCAACATTACCTGCTTGCCTCTGCCAGTAGATTTGCCAAACTGTCCAATTGTTTCTGCTGGATTCGCAAGTCCAGGTACCAATGCAGAAACAAAAACAAGTTAGCTCCTCCCTAACCCTCCAACCTGCATCTCTACGGAGCAAACCAACAAACCAAAGACCAACTGCAGGGGTGGATCCAGTAAAAGGACATGGGTGGACATATGCACACCGGATAACTTTTGCAGCAAAACCGAATTTGGTAGGCATTATACATGTACACGCTTGCAATTAGATCAGATCCGAGTACACCAAATAGCCTAAGTTAGGGTTTGGGTCCTCGGCACCGCACAGCAGGGGGGAGCAGAGAAGGGGTGGGCATACCTGTTGGGTGCTCGACGACGGCGAAGGGTCCGGCGAAGACATGGCGAAGGGCCCGACGAAAACCTGGGCACCTGGCGTGGGGCGGCCGCTACGGTCGTCGATCGCCAGGAGAGAGAGAGAGAGCGCGCCCTGCGCCTTCGGGGTGAACGGGAGAAGGAAAACGGAGTTGCTCCTCCTCAACGGGCAACGGCCGTGCGATGCGGACGATGACTTTGGAACAGGCTACATCTACGGCCCAGGTCAAGTCGCAGCCGCCGCGACCGCACCTCGCGCTCGCGCCGTGGGGCCACTTCGCCAGGATAGAGGATAGGGTTAGGGGATGGGATTGGGGTCGTATGGACTAGGGGGTGGGGGTGGAGGTATGTGGGCCGTGGATTAGGGATATTGGTGACAAGGCTCTCACAGAGGTCCATTGGACCAATTCCTTGTCCGAATAAAACAGCAATCAGTACCGTTGTTTTATCTGACCATATCTCTATCTATCTCCTATCTCCTCTCCTATACTACAACTAAAAAGAATAAAATGTGGATACTTTTTGGTGCGATATTCTAACGTGGGTCCATCGTCCAGCCTCCTACGATCCCGCACACCTCGCTCCTTCTTCTCCTTCCTTTTTGCGACAAAATTCAAAAGGAAGGAAACTCTATCGATCCCGCACCCCGCACCCCTCGCTCCCTTCCCCCTTCACCGCGGCCTGCATCCACCACGCCCCGTAGCCTGCGATACCGCAGCCTCGCGCCCCCTCCCTCGCTACGCCTCATGTCACGCA